>NW_028017665.1:0-11274 GCF_054177405.1 Leptonychotes weddellii
AGCCTGATGATGGGTATTAAAGAGGGCACGTTCTGCATGGAGCACTGGGTGTTATGCACAAACAATGAATCATGGAACACTTCATCTAAAACTAATGATGTAATGTATGGGGATTAACATAAGAATAAAAAAAATAAAAACAAACAAACAAACAAACAAAAAAAGGCAACATTAATTTCATATTTTGAAATAATACTGAACATTCAAAAAGTGATTTTTTCCTATTAAATGTACTTAACTTTTATATGAATAAAAAACTCATGTTTGACTGAAAATGTTAGCTACAAATGTACATGAATATTAAGGATATTCTATTTGTACAATCAGTAAGCCATAGCACATTACTACTGGTTTTAAAATATATATTGTAATTGTGATAAATAAAACCAAATCAACTAAGAAAATCACTCAAGTAATTTAAGAAATTGTGGAGAAATCAGTATTAGTAAAAAAAAATAGTATAATTATATTCAAAAGTCACATATACACATATCTGGATCACTTTTTAGTAGTGTTATAAGGAATTAGGGCTTAAACGTAACATAATAGTAGCATGCGGAACTAGATTGCTTTCAGAAACTTGTAATGTGTATTAGTTGTACATGTGCAGAATAGAGCAATTAAAACACTTTCCTCGGTCAGGTTGGAAGTAGTGGCAGGGTAGGAGAACCCTAGGCTCACCTCATTCCATGAACACAACTAGATACCTATCAAATCATCCTAAATACCCCCAGAAACCCATCCAAAGATTGGCAGGACAAACTCAACTAAAGGGAAAGAAGATGTCACAGGGAAGAAGGTAGGAAGTTCAGAGACACAGTTTGGGAGAGAAATGGATGGTGGCTGCTGTGGTGGGGAAGGATCCAGGGTTGTGGGAAAGGGTAAGAAACAGACTAACATACAGGGAGCTCACAGGGAAAATGAATCCCCATAGCAATTGGCTTGGAAAACCAACAGAGCCAAATTTTGTAGGTTCTTGGAAACAGCTGGGCTCAAATCCTAGAGTTTTAAAGGTCAGCGGGCTTGGCTGGGATAGAGCTTTCAGGGCACTGCACTGATCTTGGAGAGAAGGCAGGGAAACAACCATCAGACATACAGTGTGGAAACAACAATATAAAGAATACCTGCGGCACACAGAGGGAAAGTTACTGCCTCATCTTGGAGCACATTCCAGAGATAGCATTCATGGAGAACAGCTTCCTCTGGGGACAAAGGAACTAGCAGGTGCCATTACTGTCCCCCAAACCCTCACCATAAACACAGAGCCACCTGCAGGAACCTGTGTAGCACCCACATTTGTTACCAAACTTGCTTACACCAAGCCTCTCCCCTCCCACACTCTGGTGGAACTGCCCCCCCCCAGTCACACCTGCTTCAGTTCCAGCACAGTGGGCCCCCTCCCCCAGAAGACTGGCTCAAACACCTGCACACACCATGTCTCCCCATGCTGGAATTTTGTAGAGCCTCAGTTCTCGTGGCAGTGGCAATAGGTCTCATTTCACCAAGAAGCCAGAGCACACCTAACTAAAATGCACCACATTCAGGCCAGGGACCATACACTGCCCACAACACACAAAAGGAACCTCTGCAGATGACTGGCCTGAAGGATAAAGTAGCCAGGACAAAAGAGCAGAGCACACACAGCACACTTTGCAGATATTCCTGGAAACACCGGGTCCTGGGAACCAGTGGACCCTCCACAGAAAGGCACTATAGGACCTCTTCTTCATAAGGCCATTACCCTCAAGAACAGGAGATGTAGCTGACTTTCCTAACACAAAGAACCACATACAGAGACTTAGACAAAATGAGAAGACAGAAGAATTTACACCAAATGAAAGAACAGGACAAGTCCACAGCCAGAGATCTAAGCAAAACAGACATAAGGAACATGCTAGAGAATTTAATGTAATGGTCATAAGGATACACACTGGACTTAAGAGTGAAGATATGAGTGAGAAACTTAACACAGAGATACGGAATAACATAGCAGACATAAAGGGCTCAGTAAGTGAAATTAGAAACACACTTGATGCAAGGAACAGCAGGCTGGAAGAAGGAAAGAAATGGATTAATGACCTAGGAGACAGAGTACTGGGAAGAAATCAAGCTGAACAAAAGAGAAAAAAAGAATTACACAAAATGAGAATAGACTTAGGGAATTCCGTGACTCCATCAAATGCAATAACATTCATAATATAGGAGTCCCAGAAGAGAGAGAATGGGGGCAGAAATTTATTTGAAGAAATAAAGCCGAAAATTTCCCAAATCTGGGGAAGGAAACAGATATCTAGATCCAGGAGGCACAGAGAACTCCTATCAAAATCAACAAAAGCAGGGGTGCCTGGGTGGCTCAGTCATTAAACATCTGCCTTTGGCTCAGGTCATGATCCCAAGGTCCTGGGATCGAGCCCCGCATTGGGCTCCCTGCTTGGCAGGAAGCCTGCTTCTCCCTCTCCCACTCCCCTTGCTTGTGTTTCCTCTCTTGTTGTGTCTCTCTCTGTCAAATAAATAAATAAAATCTTTTTTAAAAAATTTAAAAATCAACAAAAGCAGACCCACACCAAGACATATTGTAACTAAAGTGGCAAAATATAGTGATAAAGAAAAAAATTTAGACGTAACAAGACAAAAGAACACAGTTACTATAAGGGAAAACCCATAAGGCTAGCTGGAGATTTTTTAGCAGAATGTTTCCAAGCCAGAAGGGAGTGGCATGATATATTCAAAGTGCTGGATGGACAAAATCTGCAGCCAAGAATACTCTCTCCAGCAAGGCTATCATTCAGAATAGAAGGTGAGATAAAGAGTTTCCCAGACAAGCAAAATCCAAAGGAGTTCATGACTACTAAACTAGCCCTACAATAATATTAAAGGGGACACTTTGAATGAAAAGTAGAAACAAAAAGTGATGGTATAAAGGTAGGAAACACAAAAGCAGTGAAAATGAATATTTCTGTAAAAAATTCAGTCAAGGAACTCACAAAATAAAAGGATGTAAAATATGACAACATATACCTAAAATGTGGGGAGGAGAGGAGTAAAGAATGGGTTCAAACTTAAACAACCATCAACTTAATATAGAGTGCTATTTTCAAAAGAGATTATATACAAACCTAGTGGTAACCATATGTCAAAAACCACTAATAAACATGCAAAAAAATAAAGAGAAAGAAATCCAAATATATCACTAAAGAAAATCAGCAAACCATGAAAGAAAGGAGCAGAAAAAATATCCAGAAACAACCACAAATCAAATAAAATGACAATAAATACATATCTATCAATAATTACTTTGAATGTAAGTGGACTAAACATTCCAATCAAAAATCACAGGTGACAAAATGAATAAAAAAAATTATGATGAATCATAGACCTGTACCTCTGAAACAAATAATACATTATATGTTAAAAAAAAAGAAGAAGATAGTAGGGAGGGAAAAAGAAGGGGGGTTGGAATCAGAAGGGGAGATGAACATGAAAGACTATGGTCTCTAGAAACAAACTGAGGGTTTTAGAGTGAAGAAGTGTGGGGGAATGGGTTAGCCCAGTGATGGGTATTAAGGAGGGCACGTATTGAATGGAGCACTGGGTGTTATACGCAAACAATGAATCATGGAACACTACATCAAAAACTAATGATGTGGAGCGCCTGGGTGGCTCAGTCGTTAAGCGTCTGCCTTCGGCTCAGGTCACAATCCCAGGGTCCTGGGATCGAGCCCCGCATTGGGCTCTCTGCTCTGCAGGAAGCCTGCTTCTCCCTCTCCCACTCCCCCTGCTTGTGTTCCCTCTCTCGCTGTGTCTCTCTCTGTCAAATAAATAAAACCTTTAAAAAAAAAAAAGAGAAGAAAAATCTGAAATAAACAATCTGCCCTTATACCTGAAGAAGCTATAAAGTGAATAAATGAAATCCAAAACCAGCAGAAAGAAGGAAATAAAGATTAGAGCAGACATAAATGAGAAATTAAAACAAAACAAAATAAAAACAAAAATAGATCAATGACACAAGGAGCTAGTTCTTTGGAAAAAATCAATTTATAAACCTCTAGCCAGACTAATCAAGAAAAAAAGGAGAAAGGACTCAAATAAATAAAATCACAAATGAAAGAGAAGTAACAACCAACACTACAGAATGACAGTTATAAGACAGTATTACACAAAAAAAAAAAAAAACTATATGCCAAACAATTCAACAACCTAGAAGAAATGGATAAACTAGAAATATATAAACTACCAAAACTGAAAGAAATAAATAGAAAATTTGAACAAACCCATAACCAGCAAAGAAACTGAATCAGTAATCCAACTCCCAACAAACAGAAGTCCAGGACCAGATGGCTTCACAGGCAAATTATACCAAACATTTAAAGAACAGTTAATACCTATTCTTCTCAAACTATTCAAAAAAAAAAAATAGAAAAGGAAGGAAAACTTCCAAATTCATTCTATGAGGTCAACATGACCTAGATGCCAAAACCAGGTAAAGACACCACTGAAAAAGAGAGCTACAGGCCAATATCCCTGAAGAACACAGATGCAAAATCCTCAACAGAATACTAGCAAGCCAAATCCAACAAAATATTTTAAAAAATCATTCACCATGATCAAGTGAAATTTATTCCTCAGTTGCAAGGGTGGTTCAATATTGGAAATCAATCAACATGATGCATCGCATCAGTAAGAGAAAGGATAAGAACCATATGATCATTTCAGTAGATGCAGAAAAAACATTTGACAAAGTACAACATCTACTCTTTTTTTAAAATTATTTTTTACAACATCCTGTTCTGATTTAAAAAAATACACCCTCAATAAAGTCGATTTAGAGGGAATTTTGTTTTCTAATGAACTGTCATTTGCAAAGAACACAGAAAGTTCTATAATCTGAGACTCTGAATTATTCCATTTTACAAACGTGAAAACTGTTTTGGAGGGGTTAAATGGTTTGGCCAAGATCACTCATCCTGTTAGGAGGACATCCAATAAGTTATCATTATTTTTGTTCAGTGCTATGATAATCTCATCTCAAACAGATTATTCTAAAAATTGATCATCTATAATTCTCTATATTTATAAATATGACTGCCTACCTAAATATCAAATGTAAATGATCACTGTTAGACAATCCTAGGGGGAACCAGATTGGATATGAAGACAAATCATGCTCCAATTACTTTCCGTAAAATGCTTATTTCAAACAATAAAAGTAGGAAGACCTTTGAAGACCGAATGCACTTAGTGTTTATTCAAGGAATAGGGTCAATATACTGGAATTTCAACAACAATGAAACACGATGAAAATTTATATAGACTATTTAATATTCCAATGATATTCGAGATATACAATGTTAAATTGGAAATCTGAACTCTCTTCCTAATTGAAACAAAAATGCTTAATAATTTAGCTTTATGATACCATTTTGAATATGTAAGAGATCATAAAAATTCAAGTCTTTCCATGATTTAAAATTAAATATGAGCCTGGGTGGCTCAGTTGGTTAAGCGACTGCCTTCGGCTCAGGTCATGATCCTGGAGTCCCGGGATCGAGTCCCGTGTCCGGCTCCCTGCTCGGCGGGGAGTCTGCTTCTCCCTCTGACTCTCATGCTCTCTGTCTCTCATTCTCTCTCTCTCAAATAAATAAATAAAATCTTTAAAAAAATAAATAAATAAATTAAATTAAATTAAATTAAATATGAAACCCTCAATGTGTCAAACTGATGAATTATATATAAGATGATCAACTTGATCTGTCTTAAGATTTAACTCACAAATATTACAAGCCACAATGCATTGACATCTCCTAAAGGACCATATCCAATATTGAGAAAATTAAATGCTACTTTGTTAAGAAAATGAAGTAATTTTCTGAACTAAAAGGTTTAGTTTAATGTTGAAATCACTGACCTTGAAATCACTCATGATCCTCTTTTACAAGAACCTGAAAGTCTCATTTATTAAATGAAGATTACATTTTTAGATAACTTTGAGTAGAAAAAATTTTTGTTTCCATTTTACTTTTAACTTCCTGACTCTGTTCATTTAGTCAACATCACCAATTTGTACTTAATACATGAAGGAGTGTGAAACTTAGACACTCATCACTGGCTCCAAATATTCTTTGAATCTTATCACTTATTTTTATGTACTCAACTGTCCACCATCCACATCAACCAAGTCATTATCCATTAAAAGAAACCCAATTACGTTAGATCATATATGCATGGTAGAAGATAAATTACAACTATTATTTTCAAAATATTTAGCCTTGTAACTTCTTGACACTGTGAAATGCCTAAAAATAAAACATTTTTAGATACCATTGATCCTTCTACCAAGCTTAAATAATGCTAAGTGACATATCAATACAATAGATCTAAAATAACTTTGAAAGGTATATGAGTACATGCATTTTTACTGTTCTGCAAAATATTTTTTACAATGCTTCTTATAGAGCTTTCATGAAAGTGCTACAGCACCTTGCATTTTGTAACATTTCCCTCAATTTTCTATATTACTTTTTTACCTTTTTTAAATTTAAAATGATTATAAGCTCATGAGAAGTTGTAAAAAATAGCACAGACTGGTCCATGGTACCTATTACCAAGCTTCCCCTAATTGTTGTAACTTCAAAACTACAGTGCATTCTTAAAACCTAGAAATTGGCACAGTACAAACACAGAATTAAATTTCCATCCTTCTAAAGCTCTATAGTATGGCTTTTCATCAAAAACTATCATTTGTTTAAACATTTCTTATCCTTCCATGTATATCTATTTTTCTCATTAACCTACAAATATTGCTTTTTTATTACCATTATAATTAAAGTGTCTTAAACTATTTTCTAAGTTTCTCTCATTTTAACTTTATTCTGTGCTAAATTTCCGAACTTCCCCATACTGTTATTTTGTCCACCACTGCAGCCTTCTATTTTATTTGCCTTGTCACAACCCCATATCCCTTTTGCACCGTGTACTTCTCTATTCTGTACATCATCAGCAAGAAACTACTACTTATAAGAAACCCTGAAAGTTTGCTAGGTTAGAAGAAAACCCCAATATATTTAGGGCTTCTAAAACATGCCCTCAGTGTTTGCCTTGTGTATGAGAATGTCATTGTAAAAGGTCATGTGGTCCAAATTCTCCATTGGTTTATAGAGCAAACAAAGTAGATTTTGTTTGAGTAGTCAGGGTATCATGATTAAATATAAACTACATGTGCAAATGAACAGTGAGGTGGCAGAGTGACTACATGGAGTTCTATTCAACCTGATTAGAGTGTTATTTCTCCTCATTGTCCAACAATGGGGAGAGCTTCACTTCAACATGTCAATTTATGTAGGCAGTCCCCCAAGCAGAGCTCAGCTGAAAGTCCTCTTTCTCTCTGTGCTTTCTCCTCCCTGCTGTGTAAGTGCAAAGGTTTTTGAAAACAACTCTGGTCATCAGTGTGTATGTACTGTTTGAGTATAAATATCCAGTGTGACTACAAGTTGTTACAACTCTGCTTTCAAACTTTGCATCTGTTAAATCAGAATTTTGGTGTCTAAATAAGAAAACACCCTTTCCCAGAATTATTTTGGTATTTAAGTATAGAGTATGCGTTTGTTTTCCCTCTTATTTAAAGCACTTGAGGGGCGCCTGGGTGGCTCAGTCGTTAAGCGTCTGCCTTCGGCTCAGGTCATGATCACAGGGTCCTGGGATCGAGCCCCGCATCAGGCTCCCTGCTCGGCAGGGAGTCTGCTTCTCCCTCTCCCACTCCCCCTGCTTGTGTTCCCTCTCTCGCTGTGTCTCTCTCTGTCAAATAAATAAATAAATAATCTTTTAAAAAAATAATAAAAAAAATAAAGCACTTGAGAACCACTCACTTGCCATTTATTAGTTAGGTATGCATCAAGTACTCTATGTAAGGATGAATTAAGTTTCAAAAGTCTTAAAAATCAGAATAAAAAAAATTTTAAAGACTGCTTTAAAATTCTATCCCATTCCCCACTCCTACTAGACTTTTTTAAAAGGTAGATTACTGTCAAGGCCTAGAATGCAGGATCAGTTCTGATTCTTTCACTTAAAAGTTTAAGTAGTTGTTTTAACAAACCTCTGTTCATCTCTCAGTTCCACCTGGCATGTAGAATTTTTTGTAATCAGCACAGAGAATCAGAGCCCCGTGATTTCTAAAAGTTAAGGACCAAGAAGCTATGCAACATGAGATGCTGCCGTTAGGTGCAGATATCCCCCCATGGCAAGTAACATCTGGAGTAATTGTTCATAATTGAGAGAACGCAGACATCTAAGAAGATATTCATCTCCTGCTGGGCAGGGGAACAACTCTTGTGATCAGTGGATACTGTGGACTGAATGTTTGTGTCCTCCCAAAATGTAGATGTTGAAATCCTAACCCCCAATGTAATGGTATTAAGAGGCGTGGCCTTTGGAGGTAGTAAGTCACTGAATGTGGAGTTTTAGTGGATGAGATCAGTGCCCTTGTAACAGTGGCATATGATCTTGTTCTCTCCCTCTCTTTCTCCCTCACCCTTCCCTCCCTCTCCACCATGGTAGAATATAATGAGAAGATAGTCATCAGCAACCCAGAAAGAGAAACTTCAGCAAGAACCCAACCATGCTGGCACCCTGATCTCAGACTTCCAGCCTCCGGAACTGAGGGAAATAAATGTTTGTTGTTTAAGCCAGTCAGTCTGTAGTTATTTGTTGTAGCCTGAACTAAGACAGTGAGTCACACTGGACTCCACTGATATTTACCCAACTTGTCAGATGGCTCTATCCTATAGAATTTCTATTTTAACACTAAACAGCCCACTGCTTAGCCCAAGAACACAAAGTTCCAAATTACCTTGAATTCCCTTTGTCCGTTTCAGATCATCCTGACATCCCTGAGGAAGTCACAGTTGCTAGAAAAGGGTTCTAGCCATAACACAAACAAACTAGCTGTAAAAACCCAGATCTTGGAGCAAGTATGTGGTATACATGACTGAAAATAGGTATAGATCACATATGACAAGGTGTCCTTACTTTTGAGTATATCCACAGTAGTGAACTAGGTATCTGTGATAGTGAAAAGTATACTTCCAACCCTTAGATATTTACAGAAGCGATTTACATCTACTATTCTTGGTTAGATATCCAGCACTAGATTCTCCTGAGTTTTTTCCCCCCAGTAATTCCTCCTCCTACTCAAGCCTGAAAAATATGGTAAATTCTTCTTTCTTAGAGTTTCAATGTAGTTAACACTCAATGGGACAAATCACAGCGTACAGATATGACAAAATAGAAAATAATTAAATATACTTAATTTGACATTTCTGAAAAATCAAATAAATATGGTGAGTGTAAATACATAGGACAGTTCTTCTGTCTTGGTTTATTTCTATTTGAATGATCTCTAAATAAACAGCAAAAAGATGGCTCTTAAAGAACAAATCTACAAATGATTTAGCAGACTGCAAAAGATAACACTTACATGATTACAAAATCTCCTTTTATTTTTTTAAATGCCTGCCTTGAGTATCTTTTTTTTTTAAGATTTTATTTATTTATTGAGAGAGAGCATAAGCAGGGGGAACAGCTGAGGGAGAAGCATGCTCTCCACTGAGCAGGGAGCCCAATACGGGGCTCGATCC
Organism: Leptonychotes weddellii; assembly: GCF_054177405.1. Lineage (NCBI taxonomy): Eukaryota > Metazoa > Chordata > Mammalia > Carnivora > Phocidae > Leptonychotes > Leptonychotes weddellii. The sequence goes on from NW_028017665.1 coordinate 9,630, forward strand.
CAGGACCCCGGGATCATGACCTGAGCTGAAGGCAGATGCTTAACCAACTGAATCACCCAGGTGCCCCTACAAAATCTCCTTTTAAGAGAGGAATGATAGAGATAAATCAAGAGTATCCACTTTACAGTGGTAAAACATAGGTCCCTTTGCCTTTTATGTATTCCTAATTAAATATATCACTGTGACCCATCGTTTGCCTCATGAGCACTCATGCTGCCTCAAATGCAGATGTTTCCATCAGATGGTTTTCCTGGGCAATTGGCCAGGCTCAGTCTGTCACTAAATGATCATGCATGCACATAGACTGCATCTGGGTCACTGATTCCTGGGTGAGGAATGGGGATTCTAAGAGTCTGTTCATCAGAAGGCTAATTACCTATGCAAAAAGACAGACACAGAGAGAAAATAATAAAACAGATGAAAAGATAACACTAAAATGTTTTTTAATGATGTTATCTGTTTCTCTTTCTTAAATATGTTTTGAGGTTTTCAGGATATTTTTCTCAGAAATTAAAGAAATATATATATATATATATGAGATGCCATGGTTTTTCTAGCTTGCTTATGAATGGTGGAAAGCTCAAATGCCAAATCTAAGCACAGTGAGGGTGTTCTGTACATATATTCAATTAAATATATTTTAATATATACTGTTCAATGTATAAAACAAATATAAAATACTGCTACATAGTAGACAATGTACAAAAAAGGCATAGTAAAGAACAGACCCAAACTACTACTATCAGGAGTAACAAAATGAGCGAAAGATGGAATACTGCTTTTTCTTTTCCTCAGGGACATGGAACTTCTCACAGAATGACGGGATAGTTTCTCTAATATCACCTGTTGGCTATGGGATGGCTCACAATTTCCTGGGGCAACAAAGAGTGAAGTCTGCGCCAGGCACTGCGCTATGTAATCTACACAAATACTGAATTTGATCCTATTAGCTCGGGGGTGTGTGTGTGTATGTCTGTCTGTCTGTGTGTGTGTGTGTCTGTGTGTGTGTGTGTAGCTAGCTGAGGCTGAAGGACTGTCGATAGCACACCCAGGTTATGTAGCTAAGAAAGGCTGAGCTGAAGTCAGGACTGAGGACTCTCTCCCTTCTAGATCCAAGCTGCTAAACTCATAGCAGTGTTGTCTCATGAGGGCGTTGACAATTTTAAGGTTTCGCTTTTTTTTTTTTATTTTATTTTTTTTTTGAGAGAGAGAGAATGAGATACAGAGAACATGAGAGGGAAGAGGGTCAGAGGGAGAAGCAGACTCCCCGCCGAGCAGGGAGCCCGATGCAGAACTCGATCCCGGGACTCCAGGATCATGACCTGAGCCGAAGGCAGTCGCTTAACCAACTGAGCCACCCAGGTGCCCAAGGTTTCACTTAATTTATTTTTTTAGAGAGCTCGAGTGCACGAGCAGGGTGGGGCGGGGCAGAGAGAGAGAATCTTTTTTTTTTTAATTTTTTATTGTTATGTTAATCCCCATACATTACATCATTAGTTTTAGATGTAGTGTTCCATGATTCATTGTTTGTGCATAACACCCAGTGCTCCATGCAGAACGTGCCCTCCTCAATACCCATCACCAGGCTAACCCATCCTCCCACCCCCCTCCCCTCTAGAACCCTCAGTTTGTTTTTCAGAGTCCA
>NW_028017666.1:0-715 GCF_054177405.1 Leptonychotes weddellii
AGGGAGGAGCCACCTGCACCTCATTCCTTCTCCTTCAGCTGGACTCACGGCTGCTCAGCAACACCATTCACCTCTTACATCCCTGACTGACTCTCCACTCCACCTATAGACCTCCTCTGACCCGCACGCCCTCTCAGGCCCCTGCTCACTGCCACTCTTCTTTCTTGACATCCACTCTCACGGCCAGATCCCTGCTCACACCGCCCCCCCTCGGGCAGTGAGATTTCATGTTCCACGGTTTTCCGCTCCTCCGCATGCCCTCCCCCTTGCTGCACCTGCTCCAGCCCTTGTCAGCAGGCTCCCTCCTCTTTCTGCAGCACTTCCCTCCCTTTCCTATTGCTTTCCCGGGACCTGAAAACAAGTTCACGCGTTTCCTCTGCCATCTTGTCCCTCATGCTGCCACCCCGTTGCCCTGCTTTTATCTCTCACCTCTCTCTCCTGAAGAGCCGTTTGCTTCTACATCCATGTAATTTTTTTTATTCTTATGTTAATCCCCATACATTACATCATTAGTTCTAGATGAAGTGTTCCATGATTCATTGTTTGTGCATAACACCCAGGGCTCCATGCAGAATGTGCCCTCCTCAATACCCACCACCCGGCTAACCCATCCTCCCACCCCCCTCCCCTCTAGAACCCTGTTTGTTTTTCAGAGTCCATCGTCTCTCATGGTTCGTCCACCCCTCCGATTTCCCCCGCTTCATTCTTCCCCTCC
>NW_028017667.1:0-715 GCF_054177405.1 Leptonychotes weddellii
GCAACTGGGATCACGCTGGTAATCACTGATCAGACAGGGAACAGACACAGAGACAAAGTTTGCTCTTAGCACCTCCCCAACTCTTTCCAGGGTCCCCGTTTCCTTGTTGAAAGATGCCTCTAATCCTCAGGTCCCCCTTTGCTCAGATAGTGCTGTTGGCTCTCTGATGCTCCCTTCCTCCGTCGGTTGCCTGAGTGCCTTCCACTTCCCACTTGCCAAGCCCTGAAACCTGTAACCTCAGGACTCCACCCTCAGCCCCTCGTCCCTGGAAAACACTAAGCAAACAGGACAGCTGAGGACTGATGACGTGGCCATGGCAATCGAGGAATGCTTGCATTTCACAAGAGGAGACTCCCGGATACAGAATCCGCAGGCACTGTTCCAGACGTGGGGGGTTCTAGGGGTACTTCCTTCCACACGTGACAAGGACGTGATCCGGAGTAAGATGGGCTGGGAGAAAGGCTGTCGAGATCTACTTAAAATAATATTATATTTTGTTTAAATGTTTGAAAACTTACATTATCGGAGGGAAAAAATGATGGTTTCTTCCACTGAGACTGTCTCAATACATCTCCTTGCACGAGTTTTGCTAGCAACTGAGAGAAACTGGTGGGTCTCCAGGGGTGTGGCCTGGCTTCCCAAAGACGTATCTCAGTGGCATTGGTGTATTTGCTCCACTGGTTTCTTATTTAAAATAAAAAGAAGAAAATTAACT
>NW_028017668.1:0-715 GCF_054177405.1 Leptonychotes weddellii
AGACGCTGTGAGGAGCGGTAGCTGCTCCCACCGCCGTGAGCGGTGGCCCAGTCATAGTCCGTCTCGGCCTCACCCTGCAGCCCCGAGATGCGCAGAAGCCCTGCATTGGCCGAGGCATCTTTGGAGCCCAAGAAGCAGCTGGGGACCCCAGAGTCCTGGTGCTTATCGGAGTCTGAGCAGTAGGAAAGCAGACCCCAGTGAGGTTCCGTGGCTGCTGCTGGATCCAGTAGATTTTAGAGCCGCCAACACTGATGTCCCTGCTCAGGTGCAGGTGAGTCTGTCTGTCGTTCCCAGAGATGCAGAGAGGGAGGGGGGCTAGGTCAGCACAGGCTGAGACAGGGAACCTGCAAACATAGACACTCATAGGATATTGGATAGATTCGATGTAAATTTTCTCTAGACTCGGAAGCAGAGGGGTGATGCAGGCTGTTCCCTAAGGCCTCTCCCTACCTGTGCAGTGAAAGAGCATCCCCAGGAAGACAGGAGTCCAGGCCATGATGACACAGACCCAGGTTCCCCAGTGGGCTGGGCTCCTACGCCTCCTTTTCTCCTCCAGCGTCTGCCACATGAGGGGCTCTATATGCAAATACGGTCCATCCGTTTAGTCGGTGCCCCTCGCTTTCCCTGATCCCTGGTGCTGGAACTCAGTTCACATCACACACTGAGGAGTATGGAGGTTGGCTTCAGCTCTGGGGCCAGCCCTGGGAGGAAGCAC
>NW_028017669.1:0-715 GCF_054177405.1 Leptonychotes weddellii
TTCACAGACTCCAAATATTTGACCCGGACGCCCATATGTTCCACAGCTTTTTCCCACAAGACCAACAGGCGAAGGAGAAATAAGGAATGTAGGTGAACGGGAGGTGGACAGAGCGGCCGGGGAAGTGTCAGGAACGCACGGCCGTCTGTGGCAGGCGGACCTGGTGGCTCCTCCAGCTCCCCGCTACCCTGAACCCACCATTCTGTCTGTGGGACACAGGTGCCGCCCGGCCCGTGGTCCTCCCTGCCCTCCCCACCCTCCCCACCCTCCCCACCCTCCCCAGGCGGGGCTCACAGCCCCGCGCTGCGTCTTCCCTCCCAACCCCTCGAGCTGCTCCTGCCAGGCAGCCTGGACCCGCCCCAGCCCCAGCCCCTGCCCGGCCTCCTCAGAGCTGCCCCGAGACCCTGAGGACGGCCCAGGGGGCATCCTGCTGACCAGGCTGCCGTCAGCCTTCTCCCAGGCGGGCAGAAGTGGTCTGTGGGGCGGCCCGCACGCTTCGCCCCTGTTCAGGTGGTCAAGCCCCACTGCAGAGAGCAAGACGCCCGGGCCTGCGCACGCGGGGCTGTGGGGAAGCGAATGCATGCTGCCCTCTCACGGGCACGGCCTCCTCGGCCAGGCTCCAGGTGGGACACCCCTGCTCCCCGATGCCACCTGTAGGGACAGAGTGTGTGGGAGGAGGGCCTGGGCCTCCCAGCAGTCAGAGGCCGTGCCCCCC
>NW_028017670.1:0-715 GCF_054177405.1 Leptonychotes weddellii
GAACTGGGAGCGGCTGGCAGTTTTAGAAGCACAAAGGGCAGAGACTTGCCTCGACCTGGAGACAGGACTGGGAGCACCGCAAAGGGGTGCACAACCCAGGACGCTCAGTTTATAGCAGCACGGACAGAAACGGAGACGGTGTGGCCTGGAGAGCTCACTGAAGAACAGACTGCGGTCTCTCTGCTCTGAGGCAGAGGGTTGGAAATGGTCTTTTCTGCTCTGACTCGCGGAAGAGACGTGGAAAGCCGCCAGGGAAAGCTGCCAGAGAACAAAAGCCCCCAAAACTGATTCCCACTGAGCCCATCCCCTGCCACAGGGGGGGCAGGGCAACTATGCCTGAACAGGGTTGCCTGAGTAACAGCGCGGCAGGCCCCTCCTCCAGAAGACAGGCTGGGAAAACAAGAGGCCAGCAACCCTAAGGTCCCAAGAAAACATGTGCATCTTGCTTGGGTTCTGGTCAATAATTTGGACTCTATACTCAACCACCCATCAACAGAATGACTAGGAGGAGGAGCCCCCAAAATAGAAAAGGCTCAGAGATTATGACTTATGCCACAGATTTACAAATGGATTCAGATATAACCAAGATGTCAGAGATGGAATTCAGGCTAGCAAATGTGAGGACAATGGCTAGAATGGAGAAATCAATTAATGGCAACATAGAGTCTCTAAGGGCAGAAATAAAAGGTGAATTGGCAGAACTTAAAAAAGCTAT
>NW_028017671.1:0-715 GCF_054177405.1 Leptonychotes weddellii
CTCACCAGACCACCCAGCCGCACTGCTGAGAAAGTTCTCCTGTTACTGGTTACATAAGGTTGTCTTAAAAGTTTGGGGCACTTTAAAACTTTGTGATAGCTACCTTAGATACATTTGTGTGCAGAATTCAAAGGAAAATCACACAAAGTACACATTTATGTAAGAACAGTCTTTTAGGGGCACCTGGGTGGCTCAGTCCGTTGAGCGTCCAACTCTCGATTTCAGCTCAGGTCATGATCTCGGGGTCGTGAGACTGAGCCCCGCGTGGGGCCCCGCTCAGTGCAGAGTCCACTTGGAATTCTCTCTCCCCCTCTCCTTCTGCCCCTCCCCCTGCTCCTGTGCTCGCACGTGCTCTCCCTAAATATGATCTTTAAAAAAGAAAAAAAGAACATAATCTTTTAGAGCCATTAGCAAATATAAAATGTACTGTAGGATGGGATCCAAAACATCGCTGCACGTAGAACAGAAAATTCGTATCAGCATTAGAAAAAACTAATGGATTATTATTAAAAAACATCACAGCATAGAAACATAATTTCTGACTGACTGAAAAAGGTTGGGGAAGGGGTTCCCGGCTAGCTCAGCCAGTAGAGTATGTGACTCTTTTTTTTTTTTTTTTAAAGATTTTATTTATTGGGCGCCTGGGTGGCTCAGTTGGTTAAGCGACTGCCTTAGGCTCAGGTCATGATCCTGGAGTCCCGGGATCGAGTCCCGC
>NW_028017672.1:0-715 GCF_054177405.1 Leptonychotes weddellii
ATCTGTCCATTTCAGTGAGGGCGGTGTTAAAGTCCCCCACTATTATTGTATTGTTGTCCGTGTGTTTCTTTGCTTTTGTTATTAATTGGCTCATATAAGTGGCTGCTCCCATGTTAGGGGTATAGATATTTACAGTTGTTAGACCCTTTAAGTAGGATATAGTGTCCTTCCTCATCTCTTATTACAGTCTTTGGTTTAAAATCTAATTTGTCTGATATAAGGATTGCCACCCCAGCTTTCTTTTGGTGTCCATTAGGATGGTAATTGGTTTTCCACCCCCTCACTTTCAATCTGGGGGTGTCTTTGGGTCTAAAATGAGTCTCTTGCAGACAGCATATTGATGGGTCTTGTTTTTTTATCCAATCTGATAGCCTATATCTTTTGATTGGGGCATTTAGCCCATTTCCATTTAGGGTAAGAATTGAAAGATATGAATTTAATGCCATTGTATTGCCTGTAAGATGACTGTTACTGTATATTGTCTGTGTTCCTTTCTGGTCTATGTTACTTTTAGGCTCTCTCTTTGCTTAGAGGACCCCTTTCAATATTTCTTGTAGGGTTGGTTTCATGTTTGCAAATTCCTTTAGTTGTTGTTTGTCCTGGAAGCTTTTTATTGCTCCTATTTTCAATGATAGCCTCACTGGATATAGTATTCATGGCTGCATATTTTCTCATTTAGTGCTCTGAATATATCATGCCAGTCCTTTTTGGCCTT
>NW_028017673.1:0-715 GCF_054177405.1 Leptonychotes weddellii
TCTCCAGGCCACTAGCAGTAGTATTGTAGCATCAAGAAAAAAAGCACCAGAACAAGAAAAGCTTTTTCCTCTGCTATTTCTTGCTGTGTCCTTCTGGTGCACTGTACTGACAATGGCTAACATTCTTCTGAATAGGAAGAAAGAAACTATTCTGGGTTCCTGCTTCAGGATCAGTAAGTTGGGCAAATACAGGGTAGATATGAACCCAAAGGCAATAAACTGATAATGGGCACAGACCACAACTTTAGTTACTCAGCTTCCATATACACCAATTTACCCACATTGGAAGTTCCATTTAACAACACACCTCCATATTTTCACCCAACTACAAAGCTACACTTACACATGAAGAAGCTCTCAGTCTTTCCCCAAAACAAAATACACAGGCAGTCCCAGCCATTGAAACAGATGAATGGATAAAGAAAATGTGGTAAATATATACAATGGAATATTATGCAGCCATCAGAAAAATGAAATCTTGCCATTTGCAACAACGTGGATGGAACTAGAGGGTATTATGCTAAGCGAAATAAGTCAATCAGAGAAAGACAAGTATCATATGATCTCACTGATATGAGGAATTTGAGAAACAAGACAGAGGATCATAGGGGAAGAAAGGAAAAAATGAAACAAGATGAAACCAGAGAGGGAGACAAACCATAAGATATTCTTAATCTCAGGAAACAAACTGAGGGTTGCTGGAGTGGTGGGGGGT
>NW_028017675.1:0-715 GCF_054177405.1 Leptonychotes weddellii
ATGTCTTCTTTGGAAAAATGTCTGTTCATGTCTTTTGCCCATTTCTTGATTGGATCATTTGTTCTTTGGGTGTTGAGTTTGGTAAGTTCTTTATAGATTTTGAATATTAGCCCTTTATCTGATATTTCATTTGCAAATATCTCCTCTGTCAGTTGTCTTTGGTTTTGTTGACTGTTGCTTTTGCTATGCAAAAGCTTTTTATCTTGATGAAGTCCCAATAATTCATTTTTGCCCTTGCTTCCCTTGCCTTTGTGATGTTTCTAGGAAGAAGCTGCTGCGGCTGAGGTCGAAGAGGTTGCTGCCTGTGTTCTCCTTTAAGATTTTGATGGACTCTTATCTCACATTTAGGTCTTTCATCCCTTTTGAGTCTATTTTTGTGTGTGGTGTAAGGAGATGGTCCAGTTTCATTCTTCTGCATGTGGCTGTTCAATTTTCCCAACACCATTTGTTGAAGACACTGTCTTTTTTCCATTGGCTATTCTTTCCTGCTTTGTCAAAGATGAGTTGACCATAGACTTGAGGGTCCATTTCTGGGCTCTCTATTCTGTTCCATTGATCGATGTGTCTGTTTTTGTGCCAGTACCATACTGTCTTGATGATGACAGCTTTGTAATAGAGCTGGAAGTCCAGAATTGTGATGCCACCAGCTTTGCTTTTCTTTTTCAACATTCCTCTAGCTATTTGGGGTCTTTCCTGGTTCCATAGAAATTTTAGG
>NW_028017676.1:0-11274 GCF_054177405.1 Leptonychotes weddellii
TCTCTCTCTCTCTCTCTCTCTCTCTCGTGTGTGCATGCTCGCAAAAATAAATAAATAAAATCTTTAAAAAGAAAGAAATGCAGATCTCAGATCCCACCTCAGACCAAGGGAATCAGAATCTGTATCTTAACAAGATCACCAGGGACTGCACATGTACATAAAACTTTGAGAAGCACTGCTAAAGTCATATCTGTGCTTTAAAAAGACTCTAAGGCACACCTAGTAAGATGGTTACAATTAAAAAAAAAAAAGAAAAGAAGTGTTGATAAGGTTGTGGAGAAGTGGGAATGCTCGTACATTGCTGATGGGAATGTGAAGTGGTGTGGTCATTATGGAAACCAGTTTAGCTATTGCTCAGTAACTCAAACATAAGTTATCATGTGACCCAGCAATTCCACTCCTGAGTATACATATCCAAAAGAACTGCAAACAGGTGTTCAAAGAAAAACTTGTCCATGAATGTTCATAACAGCACTATTTACAATAGCCGAAAGGTGGAGACAATTCAAATGTCCATTAACGGATGCAGGGTAAAGGTAAAATGTGATACGTCCCTATCATGGGATATTATTCATCCATAAAAGGAATGAAGAGCTGATATGTGCTACATACAAATGGCCCTTGAAAATATCTACGCTAACTGAAACAAGCCAGACACAATAGGTCACTTACTATATGATTCCATTTATATGAAGTATTGAAAATAGGCAAATCTATAGGGACAGAAGGCTGACTGGTGGTTCCCTGGGGCCGGGGGGGAGGGAAGTTGGAGAGGGGCTGCTTACCGGGTATAGGATTCCTGCTAGGGGTGATGAAAATGTTCAGGAACTAGATAGTGGTGATGGTTGTACAACACTGTATATGTACTAAATGTCACTAATGGTAAATTTTATGTTATGTATATTATACCATCATTTTTAAAAAAGGACTGTAAAGAACGAGAGGAAAACACATCAGACGATAGTTCCTCAAGGCCACTTGTGGGTGTGGTGTGTGGTTGCTAAGTGGTGTTTTGATTTTGTAACATTTCATTAATGATGGGCATAGTAAAACTTTAAAATGCACCTACATTGTTTTGAGAAACCATCAAGCTAATGGACCTAGTAGTACGTTGTTGAAAGCTAAAATTAGAATGTGCTTGGCTAACTTAGATATGAATCAAGTCGAATGCGGTTCAACAGGTCAAGCAAAGGAACTGAACAGTTGATGAGGGTGGGAAAGTGACAAAAGGTACGAGAGATGAAAAAAATCAAGGAGTTAGAGGCCATGGCCAGAGGGAGCTCTGTGGACAGAAAGCCAATTTTGGCAACTGGGTTCACGTATGATGAACTTCAGATCATGTAGAAACCACTGGGTTCCCTTGCTGTGCCATTCAACGTCATCAGACACATTCTCCAATGTGGGGTTGGTAACTTGGGAAGCACAGGAGAATGATGAATTGGTTAGATTTAGATTATGAATACCTATCAAGAGAAGTTTTGCAAATCCCTTCATTTATTTGTCCCACCCTTGTCCCATCTCCTGGCCCCCTATTAACACGCAGTGTCCTGAGAGTTCTGTCTACAGTGGTCTTGAATCATGCCACCACATTTATTGTGTGTGATACTGGGCAAGTCACTTAACCTTCTGTGCCTCTGTTTTCTCATCTGTGAAATGGGGATAATGATTCAGAGCTGTGAGAATGAACTGAGTCAATACATGGAAAAGACTCAAGGCAATGCTTGGATCCTGAGTCACTCAATCCCATTAGCTGCGATTATCGTTACCCTGCAGAGCGCTGGGATTGTGGAGAGAGTAAGACCTTCTCCCATCTATGGTAGAGCTCACATCTGGTAGGGAATCCACTGCGGTGCTGCCTGGCAAACACGAAGTAAGAGGTGGGCACAAAGTGCTTTGGGGTCCCAGAAGGACTTTAGTTCTGCCCGGGAGGAAAAGTAAGGGTTCAAAGACTAAGAGGTATCTGGGTAGATCAGGAAACGGAGGACAGTCAGTGTAGCCAGAGGGGACAATAGGTACAGAGGTCGGAGGGGATGAGGAGTCGTCCCTGCAGATAAGAGGGAAATCTCCCAGCTTCTGGTGGCTGCCAGTGATTTTTGGCATTTCTTGGCTGTGGCTACATCCCTCCAGCTACAGTCTCTGGGTTCACATGGCCATCTTCCCTCTGTGCTTCCATGTCTAATTTGATTCTTCTCATAAGGACACTAGTCATTGATTAAAGTCACCCTAATCCAGGATGGCCTCATTTTAATTTGATTACCTCTGAAAAGACCCTGTTTCCAAATGAGGTCACGTTCATAGGTACTGGGGGTTGGGGATAGAACATATCTTTGTTGGGGTGGGGGAGATACAATTCAACCCACAGCAAGGCCTGGCCCATTAGACCAGGGCAGAAATGCACACAAATACATAGTTTACGTGGATCGCTCTGGGGGTTTGAGATGAGGAGTCTGGAGGACCACGAGATGCTAGAGGAAAAGTTAGGGATTTATTGCAAAACAGTGAGAACTTCTGAGCCCTGGACGAAGGTCATCTTTGAGAACGCTGAGCCATCAGAAGCACCACCAACCTCATTAGGATTTTCGGCAAGAATAGTTCATAGGCAGTGAGGAATGTGCACTTCTATTAGGAGATGGATGCATCGTGTCTGGTTCTGAGCAGCCATTGACGATTCTTTCCTCCATCCATTATTTCACTCAGTTTGATAAGATGATGATATTCTTTTTTTGGCACATAAAATATGTTTCATAAATATTTGGATCAAAATTAAACTAAGGCAAAAACCAAATATATGGTAAGTAAATGCTACCCAAACAATCTAGAAGCAAAATAAAATATGACAAACCAGAAGCAAGAACATTCAAACCATGTCTAGGTAAGATGACCTTGTCAGGGAGGTCCCTCTGTCTATCCAAACCTACCAATTAACCTTTCGAACTCAGTCAAGTTCTATCTTCTCCAGGAAGCTTTCCCCATCCCTGCTGGCGTGCACCAGGATCACCTCTGAAATCCCAAATTCTGCCCTCCGCCCTTAAAGCTTCTCTTCTCCAGAACAGCTTTAGTCCCTTCTACCATTGCCCACAGGTCATCCTGTAGACCCTTTGGCATTATGACCCTCCTCCTTCAGCTAAATTCCCATTTAGCACGAGAATCCTTTTGACAGAAAGCACCCTCCCAGCCATTCCAGATGGGAGGCTTCATGCTCCTGCCTCTATCACATTCCTGCTGGTGCATTATCTCCAGGCTGTCATTGCCTCTCCGATACCTGCTACCTGCCAGAGTTGCCCTTCGGATGTACCCCCCCAACCCCCTTCAAAACCTGCTGAACATGAGCTGGTCAGATCACATCTTTCCCCTCCTCCTACAGAGCACAGCCCATGCTCCAAAGAGGGTTGAAATGCAGGGACAATACAGTTTAACAGCTCCAAACTAAAGACTTAGTTCCCAGGCATCATCCAGAAGTGACCTATATGTTTTTGTTGTTGGCTTTCCGTGTTTTTCTGTTTGGTTGTATCACTATGAACTCATGGCTTTTGATGTATTTGTTGCATTTTCATCCACTTCATTTATTATCCACGAGCCCCGTTCTTTAACCTTGCCATTGGCATGATCTGCAAGGAAGTCACTTATCTTTCTGGATCTTTCTTTCTTCCTTGTCCAATTGGGAGATGTGTCTCTGCGATCTTCAAATTCCCCTCTCACGCTAAAATGCTGAGATCTTGGGGCATCTGGGTGGCTCAGTCGGTGAAGCATCTGCCTTTGGCTCAGACCATGATCCCAGGGTCCTGGGGTCGAGCCCCGCGTCGCGCTCCCTGCTCCGTGGGCAGCCTGCTTCTCCCTCTGCCTGCCGCTCCCCCTGTTTGTGCACTCTCTCTCTCTCTAAAATTAAAAAAAAATCTTAAAAACAAAAAAGGCTGAGATCTTAATTTCTGGCTCTCATGTGTCTCAGAGCTCATATAAAGGTATTTTTCCAGTGAAGTCAATTGAATCATTGTATAACTAAATTCAATTTAATTTTTGTCTGTGCAAGTTATTTTATCAAATTAATTTGTAAGACAAAAACATTATCAGATTGCTCGTTCTGTTTTTTTCTTTTAAATATTAAAAAATACAGCCCCTGGGGGCGCCTGGGTGTCTCAGTTGTTGGGCGTCTGCCTTCGGCTCAGGTCATGAACCCAGGGTCCTGGGATCGAGCCCCGCGTCAGGCTCCCTGCTCCATGGGAAGCCTGCTTCTCCCTCTGCCACTCCCCCTGCTTGTGTTCCCTCTCTCGCTGCGTCTCTCTGTCAAATGAATGGATAAAATCTTAAAAAAAAAAAAAATACAGCCCCTGAGCTGATAGAGGCCACACTGATTGACCCTTCTGCTTGGTCTTTCAGAAGCTGCAGTCAGCTAGCAAACAGCTTCCCCAGCCTCCTGCCAAAGCATCTGCTGAGGTTCTGCATATTGTGGTGTGTCCTCCCTTCCCCCTCAGTCGCCCCCCATCCTCAGGCTGCTAATTAACTCATTAGAAGCTGCTTTAATAGGAGCTGAGGGGAGGTTTTGCTGTCTGCTGACCGTAGCTCAAAGCACCTGCCTCAGTGTCACCTGGAGACCTTGATGAATGTGTCCTCCAACACCCATATTCTGGCATCACACACTGCTTTCCCCCCATAGCATTTATGACAGCATCAGGAATCGGAACATTTCTTGTGTAAATCTTTGCGCAAAGCCTGCCCCGTGCCCTGGACAAGAAGTTCCGTAAGGGCAGGTTGTGTGGGGTTTTGCTCACCTTCACATCCCCCATACTCAGCTCAGGTGGCACTTTGCAGGCATCCCAGTGTTTGTTGGATGCTGAATGCACGGCTGCATGAGTGACCGAAAGCATCGGCTTGGTGGAGAGCCACCCGGACACACAGAGACCTTTCTCTTGATTTTCAAATTGTCCATGTAAGATTAAAGAAGTATTTACCCCGAACTGGGGCTGACATCGTGGGTGTAGGTGTCAGAATATGCGTGCAAATGCATGCGTGTGTATACGACGGACAGCAGGGCTCTCGTGTTCTAATCCAACGTACTCAGGGACTTCAGAGGAGGAGACTGGCCAATTTCTGGTCCTGCGGGGCTGCATGGTATTAGGGGAAAAGAGCACTGACCTGGTAGGTTGAAGATCTAGAGTCTGGGGCGGACTCCGCCCCTCTCGGTGACCTGGGTGATTATGAGCTCCTCACTTCTTCCTCTGCAGAGCAGTGGCACTTGTAGGGATCTTTCTAGCATTGCAATCCTAAGGTTCTCCATGTGGGGAGTGTGGTCTTACCGACCTAGAGCCAGGGTACTGGCAGGCTGCCTTCTCAGCCCACAAATGACATAAATGACGTCCATTCTAAGCATCTCCCCCTAAACCAAGCTCTTCCTTCGATTCACAATTTTCAGACCAGATGCTGCACAATCATTGTTGCCTTTTCCAACTCTTCTGCTTCCTGGGTTTCTGTCTCTCACTTAGTCTCCTTGTGTTGGCTTTAAATTATTGACACCTAACTGCATGCCAGGCACTGTTCCAAGCACTTGACATGTATCAGCTCATTTCAACAAGGATAAACTGCAGTTGCCCTAGGGTTTGCATACGTCACGTGCTCACAGTGACAGGCTGACCTGTGGCATGTCACCTTCATATTTCTTTGACCGATGCCTATGGAGTGGCTGGATTTTACATTAAGGCAGCATGGAAAGGTAACTTAAGCACTTGAATACTTAGGTGGGAGTGGGAGACAAACTGCAGGGTCAGTTCCCTCAAGTAAGTTACAATGTGTCAGGAAATGAACCTGCAAGGAGTGTTTGACAACAATAAGAGATAATATATAAGGACCTAAATCCTTTGGTATACTTTCTAAATCCTCCAAGAGGTCAGGGAAGGGAGCGTCAAATGGCAGCCCCGGGGAGCCCGTGTTCTCGATGCTTATCTCCGAGTCCCCCCCCACCCGCATCCTTCCTTTCTGTGGGGTTCCTGATACACAACAAGAGCAGACAAGCCAGCCGCCCTGCCTGCCAGAAGGTGATTCTGGAAGCCTGCTGTTACACAGCATGCCTCTCCTCCCTGCAACACGCTCTGCTCTCATTTCTTTGCTACTTAAAAATGGAAACAGTCACCTTGACCAAAGATATTAAGATGCCATTTTTCTGATGATAAAAGTTACACAGGTTCATTCTAAAGATTTGGAAAGCATAGAAAAGTATAAAGAGGAAGCAAAAAAAAAAATCAACATATTCAACTCTCAGAGGCACTGTTGGTTAAGTCAATGCTACCTTCTTTTCCCTAATACCTATTCCTTGAAGGCAAATTGTTCACGCCCACGTTTCACCCCATGCCTGGGATGCTGGGGCAGGTCTGTGATGAAGGCTCTTCTCTGCAGCGGGAAGAAATGGCAAATCACATCCAACTGGCGGGAGGAGAACTTTGTTCCCTCTGAGAAGGGGGACAAAGGTCGGGATGACGCATGCCTGTCTCCCATACAGTCTCTCCCCACAGTTCTTGAAAGGGAGCCAGGGAGTTGGGACATAAAGGTTTTAGCCTGAATTCAGCCCAATATGGGAATGAAAGGACAGGCACAGCGGACTAACCAGATGATTCCCGTTCTGGCTAACCTGGAAAGATGCTCTGGAAAGATCTGAAAATCAACTCTTTCGGTCGCGCCCCTTCCTCCCCCACCAAACCTTTCCGTTTCACCTCTCCTGGACCCACACAGATGACAGCTTTATTTGTGGTCCAGCTACACTTTATAGTTCTCTCTCTCTTTTTTCTTTTTTGGTCTCATTAACTCCACTCCCTCAGTCTCCCCAGATTTTCCAATGATTAAAGTAGTGGGCTTTTAAAAAAGGCCTCCAATTAGCACCTCATCAGCTCCAATTAGAGGAGACAAAAGCAGTGTAAAGATAACTCAAGGAGAGAGGCGGGCACAACCTCACGTAATCACTTAAGACAAGCATTGAGCATTCTCTTTGCTAACCACGCTGGGCCTATTCACCTTTCTTTCTTCCTTTTGGATGCATTTAAGACTGTTTTGCTGGGAAGACAGGCCTCCCGGGAGTCTCATAATTCCTTATTCAGAGGCTACCTGTTTACAGCTCCCGGAGCCCAAGGACCTAAACAATCCTATATTGTCTGCCTGGCGCTTCCCTAAACTTCAGCCTCCCTAATGGCCAGTTCCCTGGGAGCCGCCGAATCAGTTAAAGCTGGGCTTTATACTCACAGAGGGTTCTCCTTGGAGTGTCTTCTAATTACACAGGAGGGCAACAATGTATTTTTTTTCAATGAGAGTTCTTTGGAGCAGTTAATTTGGTGCCTGTACTAAATGCCCCCAAACATTAATTAGGGTGGAAGGAACCCTAATTTCCTCTGCAGCTTTCCCCTCCACTTACTTCCCTCGCTTTCACATAGGCCTGGATGAGTCTCCATAATGAAATTACCTCATTAATGCCTTTATTCTTCACAGTAACTCATTCAAAACCGACCATTTAGCTTTAATTTAATGCTGTCAAAAGGAAAAAGGTGCATTCATGGCTTTGATTAGCAAAAAATTTCCCCCCTAAGGGGCGGACAGATTTAAATTATGAAGATGGTAAGTAGTGAGTTATAATTGGGCACAAGCAGCACTTCAGGGAAGCGTAAATGCTTTCAAAGCCAGGCCTGGCCGGTCTGCAGACTATTAACTGTGTCCAGTGCCTTGTTCTCTCTATTTGAATTGATGGCAAGTTAACTATAAAAAAGAAAATGGGGTTTAATTTTTGTTTAATACACAGTGGGGTTGTATTTACCCACAGAGCAATAGCTTTTCGATGAGCTCAGTCTTTGTTCTCTTAATAATTTATTATCCGTGCTTTCTAGCATGAGTCTTGAAGGGCGCCGTGCATGCCTCTGTTTCTGGGGAAAAACCAACCCTTAAGTGCGTGGACTGAGCAGGCGGGTGGTTGACCTAACACCTCGACTAGGGCAGCACCAGGTATGTGAGCTCGAACAACATGCTTCATAAGGATTTTTAAAGTTATAGCACTGTGCGGCCTTAACCTTTAAAAACCTCTTTCCTCGATGTTTTCTCAGTTGCTGCAACAATCCTAGGAAGAAAGGCTTCAATAGGAAATGCCCGGTGAAAAAGCAGACGTTCAGGGAGCCTGAGGGATTTACTAAAAAAAAAAAAAAAAAAAAAAAAATCACGGTTAGTGGCAAATGCAGGACCAATAGCCACTACATTGCAAGCTTGGGGAGCACACAATACACCATACTCCAGTTTTGAGGACCGAGCTGCCTTTTCGCAACATCCAGAGTTTCAAGTGTGTTTACATTGGCTCCATCTCAATTTGTATATAAAGGAAAGTCTACATCACCAGGTAATACTGTCCTATCTGAAACATACTGCCTGGTGATGTAGATTTATATATGTATAATCATATAGCACATGGTTCGTTACATGTCCGTGAATCACAAATGGATGGAGTAGGTCATTTTGGATCCACAGGGGTGTTCAGTCACTAAGCAATGAGAGAGCGATCCAAACAAGATCATGTAGCTTCTCTTAAAACCTGAATTTATGTGACATAACCATCAAAACAATATAGAGGCTCAATAGAAAGAGTATGGGACTTGGGGTCAGATAGATCTGCTTTAAAAATCCCACCTCTACCATGACCAGGGGTCTTCTATTTTCTCAGTCTGAGTCACCTCATTTGTCCAATCACAAAACCAATTTGGGAGGATGTGATAACACACAAAACGTGTAAACATGTAAACTGTGCCTTGCAAGTTTCAGAGAGTAAGTGTTGGGGAGGAAATACTTTTCGTCTACCCTCTTAGGTTCTATACTTGAGGCCTGCAAATAAAATAGACAAAAGATAGATTAGCAAGAGAAAAGGCAGATTTTTATTCACTGAAAAATGTGACTTAAGGAGGAATCTGGGATTTACATACCATTTTTTTAAAAGATTTTATTTATTTTTATTTGAGACAGAGAGAATGAGAGACAGAGAGCATGAGAGGGAGGAGGGTCAGAGGGAGAAGCAGACTCCCTGCCGAGCAGGGAGCCCGATGCGGGACTCGATCCCGGGACTCCAGGATCATGACCTGAGCCGAAGGCAGTCGCTTAACCAACTGAGCCACCCAGGCGCCCTTTACATACCATTTTAATAGGAGATGGGGAGGGGCAGAGGAGCATTTCTGGGAGAACAAATGACTTCTTAGAAACAGGGTGGGGAAGTGGAAGAAAAGCGCATTTAAAAACAAATGATTTTTTGGAACAATAAATGGGCCCTTGGGAGAATAGATGGGAGATATGATAGTTTTGTGGCAGTGTACATTTGGGTGTGGTGTAGACTCTTCCTCTCCAAGAAGAGATTAGAGTTGGTTGAGGGGAAAGGATTTCTGACAACGGAATTCTTTTAGGAGACCCTGCTTTTAGGCAAATAAGGGGTTTCAGGAACTTAAGTGCTTTCAGCTTAAAATATTTTTTATGCCACAGTGGCTTATTCTGGACCCTTTCATAAGGAAAACATGGTATTAATAATAACCATTTATTGAACCAAGCTAAATGCCCTATATCTTGGAAAAGCCCCATGTTGCACCAACTCATATATTTTTGTATTAATTCATACACTTAATATTTATGGTTTAGAAGATAATATTTTAAGTAATAATTATTTTAAAACCACCAGATATTAAGCATGCCTTTAAAATACTTTATACATTTTGGGGGCGCCTGGGTGGCTCAGTTGTTGAGCAACTGCCTTCGGCTCAGGTCATGGTCCCAGAGTCCTGGGATCAAGCCCCGCGTCGGGCTCCCCGCTCCGCGGGAGGCCTGCTTCTCCGTCTCCCACTCCCCCTGCTTGTGTTCCCTCTCTCGCTGTGTCTCTCTCTGTCAAATAAATAAAATCTTTAAAAAAAATAAAATAAAATAAAATAAAATACTTTATACATTTTGGAGCACTTGAGATTACAAAATATTTTGGCAACAAATGTCAAATACAAATAGTTCTGCCCATATAGAAAATATGGACAATGGGAAAATGTATTTTTTACATCAAGTCCATGTAACTTCATCAGATAATTGACAAATATATATATATATTTTAAAGATTTCATTTATTTATTTGACAGAGAGAGACAGTGAGAGAGGGAACACAAGCAGGGGGAGTGGCAGAGGGAGAAGCAGGCTTCCCACTGAGCAGGGAGCCTGATGCAGGGCTGGATCCCAGGACCCTCTCATTTTAAAATGAAGATAATATGTACATTTCAAAAATTTTAGGAGAAATTACATACTTACAGCATTGACAGAATCAAGAGCCATGGAGTAAGTGAAAATCTTTTCCATAAATAAATGTGAAACAAAGTTGAAAGTGTCTAGTTCAATGGCTGGTACATAGTAAGTGTTTAATAGATATCTATTTCTGTCTTCCCACTCCTCTTTTATATAACATGGCATTAGTGTAATAGAAACAGGGAAGTCAGGCAGCAAATCCACTGGGGTTTTTTTGAAGATTTATTTATTTATTTTAGAGAGAGAGCACATGTGCATGTGCATGTGAATGGGGAGGGGCAGAGGGAGAGAGAGAATCTCAAACAGACTCCATGCTGAGCGTGGAGCCTGATGTGGGGCTCGATCTCATGACCCATGAGATCTTAACTGAGCCAAAACCAAGAGTGGGACGTTTAACCAACTGAGACACCCAGGTGCCCCAGGAAATCCACTTTATTTATTTATTTATTTAAAGATTTTATTTATTTATTTAACAGAGAGACAGCGAGAGAGGGAACACAGCAGGGGGAGTTGGAGAGGGAGAAGCAGGCTCCCCGCTGAGCAGGGAGACCGATGCGGGGCTCGATCCCAGGACCCTGGGATCATGACGTGAGCCGAAGGCAGACGCTTAACCTACTGAGCCACCCAGGCACCCCAGAAATCCACTTTTTTTTTTTTTAAGATTTTATTTATTTATTTGCCAGAGAGAGCGAGAGAGCACAAGCAGGGGGAACAGCAGAGGGAGAGGGAGAAGCAGGCTCCCCGTCAAGCAGGGAGCCCGATGCGGGGCTCGATCCCAGGACCCTGAGATCATGACCTAAGCCGAAGGCAGATGCCCAACCATCTGAGCCACCCAGGTGCCCCCAGAAATCCACTTTTAATCAAAGAGCTATGTGGGAGATACTCAAAGAATTTTGTAAATTCTTTTTTTTTTAAAGATTATTTATTTATTTATTTGAGAGAGAGAGAATGAGAGAGAGAGAGAGACAGCGCACACGAGAGGGGGGAGGGTCAGAGGGC
>NW_028017677.1:0-715 GCF_054177405.1 Leptonychotes weddellii
TGAGGTGGCGGTGGAAGGGACCCAGGTGTCTGTCAGGCGATGAACGGATTAACAAAATGTGGCTTATGGGCACCTGGGTGGCTCAGTTGGTTAAGCGACTGCCTTCGGCTCAGGTCGTGATCCTGGAGTCCCGGGATCGAGTCCCACATCGGGCTCCCTGCTCGGCAGGGAGTCTGCTTCTCCCTCTGACCCTCCCCCCTCTCATGCTCTCTGTCTCTCATTCTCTCTCTCTCAAAATAAATAAATAAAATCTTTAAAAACAAAAAAACCAAAAAAACAAAAAAACCCCCAAAATGTGGCTTATACATACAATGGAATTATTCCTTCTTAAAAAAGAAGGGAATTCAGACACAAGCTGCAGCATGGTTGGACCTCGACATTCTGCTAAGTGAACTAAGCCAGTCACAAAAAGACAAAAACTGCCTGATTCCTCTTATATGAGGTACCTAGAGTTGTCAGAAGCACGGAGACAGAGAGTAGGATGGTGCTTTCCAGGGGCTGAGGGGAGGAGGAAACGCGCGGTTAGTGCTTAATGGGGACAGAGTTTCAGTTCCGCAAGACGAAAAGCGTTCTGGAGATTGGTTGGTTGCACAACCGATGTGAATATACTTAACATTATTGAACTGTACACGTAGAAGTGGGAGGTCAACATGGTGAATTTTAAGTTACGTTTTTTTTTTTTAACCACTATTATAAAAAAAAAACAACAACAACC
>NW_028017678.1:0-715 GCF_054177405.1 Leptonychotes weddellii
GATGTGACCTCACTTGGAGACGGGGTCTTTATCAAGGCAATCAAGTTAAAATGAGGTCATTATAATGGGCAGGGCCCTAATCCTATATGACTGTTTTCCTCATACACAGGGCAAATATGGACACACAGAAGAGCAGGGAAAGATGCCCATCTACGAGCCGGGGACAGAGGTCTGTCTCTCACAGCCCACGGAAGGAACTAACCCTGCCAACACCTTGAATTCAGACTTCTAGACTCCAGAAATAGGAGACCCCAAACTTCTGTTGTTTAACCACCCCAGCTTGTGGTACTTTGTTCCTGCCATGTGAGAGAACAAGACCACCAGGAAGCCTGGTGTGTTGGCATCTTACCCTGTTCTGGCTGGTTGGGCACTGCAAAGTGCCTCCTGAACTCTGCAAAGCACCCTTGGGCCTGGCTGCCGGCCTTCTGAGAGCTGACTGACGGAAGAAGGCTGAGCTCTTAACAGAGCTCAGAGCCTTTTCTTCCAGTAAACTTTTAACTAACAGCTGAGCCTGGTGTGGCCCAAGTCAGAGACTCCGTTACAACTTCTCCACAAAGTAAACTCCTGTCTATTGCCGGTGGGAGAAGCAGTTTGGGGCTTCTAATTGCTTCTCATACAGATTTCAACAAATTTCTGTATATTCATCCCCAGATTTACCCCGATTACTAGATACCCGGTACTACAAAGTCCTGAGCCTTTTGGGGATTGGGGGTGC
>NW_028017679.1:0-715 GCF_054177405.1 Leptonychotes weddellii
GCACCCCCAATCCCCAAAAGGCTCAGGACTTTGTAGTACCGGGTATCTAGTAATCGGGGTAAATCTGGGGATGAATATACAGAAATTTGTTGAAATCTGTATGAGAAGCAATTAGAAGCCCCAAACTGCTTCTCCCACCGGCAATAGACAGGAGTTTACTTTGTGGAGAAGTTGTAACAGAGTCTCTGACTTGGGCCACACCAGGCTCAGCTGTTAGTTAAAAGTTTACTGGAAGAAAAGGCTCTGAGCTCTGTTAAGAGCTCAGCCTTCTTCCGTCAGTCAGCTCTCAGAAGGCCGGCAGCCAGGCCCAAGGGTGCTTCGCAGAGTTCAGGAGGCACTTTGCAGTGCCCAACCAGCCAGAACAGGGTAAGATGCCAACACGCCAGGCTTCCTGGTGGTCTTGTTCTCTCACGTGGCAGGAACAAAGTACCACAAGCTGGGGTGGTTAAACAACAGAAGTTTGGGGTCTCCTATTTCTGGAGTCTAGAAGTCTGAATTCAAGGTGTTGGCAGGGTTAGTTCCTTCCGTGGGCTGTGAGAGACAGACCTCTGTCCCCGGCTCGTAGATGGGCATCTTTCCCTGCTCTTCTGTGTGTCCATATTTGCCCTGCGTATGAGGAAAACAGTCATATAGGATTAGGGCCCTGCCCATTATAATGACCTCATTTTAACTTGATTGCCTTGATAAAGACCCCGTCTCCAAGTGAGGTCACATC
>NW_028017680.1:0-715 GCF_054177405.1 Leptonychotes weddellii
TTTGTCTCTTGTTACTGTTCTTAGTTGAAAGTTTATTTTGTCTCATATAAGTATAGCCACCCCCTCTTTCTTTTGGTTTCTACTGTATGAGATATCATTTGTCATCTCTTTGCTTTCAGCCTATGTGTATCCTTAAATCTGAAGTATCTTGTAGGCCAGCTATAGTTGGGTCCTTTTTTTTTTTTTTTTTAATCCATTCAGCTACTGTTTGCCTTTTGCTTGGTGAATTTAATCCATTTACATGTAGAGTATTTATTGATATATAAGGACTTACTAATGCCATCAACCCTGGGGGGGGTTTCCTTTTTTTTAATTTTAAGTTCAATTAATTAACAATATAGTATATTATTAGTTTTAGAGGTAGAGTTCAGTGATTCATCAGTTGCATACAACACCCAGTGCTCATTCCATCACGTGCCCTCCTTCATGCCCACCACCTAGTCACCCCATCCCCCCCACCTCCCCTCCAGCCAGCCTCAGTTTCTTTCCTATGCTTAAGAAGTCTCTTACGGTTTTTCTCCCTCTCTGGTTTCATCTTGTTTTATTCTTCCCAGGTTTTTTTTTACTAAGGAGAATCATGCTGTATGTATTGTCCATGTGCTTTTTGGAGATGTTCTCAGCCTAGCACACTCCTTTTATCCATTCTATATGCCACAGAAATAGATGTTTGGGTTGCTTCATTCTGCTGTTATAATTATTCCCACTTTTGTGCACA
>NW_028017681.1:0-715 GCF_054177405.1 Leptonychotes weddellii
GCACTGGGTGTTATGCACAAACAATGAATCATGGAACACTACATCTAAAACTAATAATGCAATGTATGGGGATAATATAAGAAAAAAAAAATTAAGAAAAAAGAAAAAAAGGAATGAACTATGGACACTTGCAGCAAGTGGGTATATGAGGCTAAGTGGAGAAGCCAGACTGAAAAGCCTACCTATCATATGATTCCATTTATTTGACATTCTGGAAAAGAAAAAACCATAGGGACAAAGAACAAATCAGTGCTCATCAGGGCCTAAGGGAAGGAAGGGGGTTGTGACTCCAAAGTGGCAGCATGAAGAAGCTTGTTTGTCTGGTAGAACCCTATCTTGATTATGTTGGCGATTACATAGCCCTAAGCATTTGTCAAGGCTCTTAGTACTGTATACCCAAAAAAAAAAAAAAAAGTGAATTGTACTGAATGTAAATTTAAAAATAAAAATACATATAATGACCACTTTGGAGAGAGTTTTTTTTTTTAAAGGTGGAATAAGAAAACTTCATAGATGGGAGAGGTCATCAGAGTTTAAACATTTGAAGTCTTTGTTTTGTCCAGGATGAAGGCAGAGATACTGATGAATTTCAGACTGGTCAAGAATGCTGTTAAAAACTGAAGGTGACCACTAAGAGGAACAGAAATAAAATGTGTAACTTCTGAATCGGTAGAAGTCATGAAAGAAGGGGAAAAAAGAAGCAACTAAAAAAGTG
>NW_028017682.1:0-715 GCF_054177405.1 Leptonychotes weddellii
TTTTTTTTTTTATTCTTATGTTAATCCCCATACATTACATCATTAGTTTTAGATGAAGTGTTCCATGATTCATTGTTTGTGCATAACACCCAGTGCTCCATGCAGAATGTGCCCTCCTCAATACCCACCACCAGGCTAACCCATCCTCCCACCCCCCTCCCCTCTAGAACCCTGTTTGTTTTTCAGAGTCCATCGTCTGAGAGAATAAATTTCTATTGTTTAACCCCCACGCCCACCCCCCCACCCCCCGGTCCGTGGAACTCTGCTATAACAGCCCTAGCTGACTGATACACTATTTAACTTCTTTGAGACTCAGTTTGCTGTTGTACCAAAAGGGAGAACCATACCTATCTTCAGGGCACTGTTGTGAGGCTGAGACATGATTTATGGAAAGCAGGAATGGGTACTCTTATGAACGACGTCTGGACGTTGTAATGATGACAGTAATGGAAGCAAGAGGGTTGGTGACAGGAAAAACGTTGTTGGCTCTAGCCCACAGGGCTATTGAGGGGATCAACTGGGATGATCATTTTGATGTGAAATATAAACAACCTCTGGAATCAAAGTGGCTGAATGTGAACCTTGGCTTCACCACTGACAGTGTACATGAGCTGGACGATTCTCAATCTCCCCAGGCCTTGCTTCCCAACCGATCAAACAGAACTCAGAGCCTGCTTCATTGAATTGTTACAAAGAATATTCAACATCATGGGAT
>NW_028017683.1:0-715 GCF_054177405.1 Leptonychotes weddellii
TCTACCACATTTTGGTCATGAATGGGTTGAATGACAAAACCACAAATAATTTTAGATAGGTACTCATTCCAAGTAGATCTCTTTATTCTGTTATGTCTAAGCATCAAATTATTAGATTAACCTTAATTTTCCTCCAGTCTTCAAAAGAGTACCAGAACATCAGTATGAACCATTACTTTTTTTTTCAATGCTGATCTTAATTTTTTTACTGTTATTCTCTAGCTAATGGTCTCATTTTTGCCAATACAGTCAACTGCAGTCACTATTTTTTTTTTTTTTTTGTGAGGGGATGGGGTCACTTTCACTGTTTGACTCTTTTTGCCTATTCAACTGTAGTCAAATTTACATCATATAATTTCCCTAGCAAAATTTTCACCATCTCAGACTACAGATGGATTGGCCACCACCCAGGAATTAAAGTCTTATCAAGTCCTTTCTTCCCATGTTGTCACTTACTTCATAAATCTTTTGCTCTATTGAACAGAGGTCTTTGTGTCAGTTCCACATCTTCCTCTCATCTTCCTATGACACTGCCATTGATTCAACATCAGGTGATACTAGGTTTAGAATCCATGAAAATTCACAAGAAATTCTATGTCCCCAACCCATTTACTTCCATTGAATGACACACAATAGGCAACACAGCACACTGACCTGCATTGCTTTGGGAGGTGAGGCTCCCTTTCAAGTAGAACTTGTGGGTATAAAAGACAAG
>NW_028017684.1:0-715 GCF_054177405.1 Leptonychotes weddellii
CCCCACCCCCCACTCCAGCACCCCTCAGTTTGTTTCCTGCAATTAAGAATTCCTCATATCAGTGAGATCATATGATACATGTCTTTCTCTGTTTGACTTATTTCACTCAACATAATACCCTCCAGTTCCTCCATGCAGGGTTTTTATAATGAGCAGTGGAAGAGCCTTCTGAGGAGTAAATTTTTCCCTTCCCTTTAGGAGGTAGTTACAAATTAGAAAATCAGTGAAGAAAGAATGTGGCCTCTGATGATATGAGAATATTTGGGGGTGGTAGGAAGCAGGAGGGTAGTTGTATTCAGTCAACCGGTGAGAAGTTTAGAAAAAATAAAGAAAAGAAGTTGAATTGAGCAGTTTCAGAATAGAATTAATCTCCATTTTATTTTCAAATTAAACAAAGTGTTTTGATATAAGGGGAAATAACTCTAAAACGCCAGCTTTACTGATATGTTCTGAGTCATTTGCATGAATGACATGGTTCTAGAGACAAGTATGAACTTGATGTTAAGGTGAGTAAGGCTGAAAGTGGATTCCTAGGGAAGATTGATTGGTGCATTCATTCATTTATTTATTTATGTACATACTGATGTCTTGTCTTTTCCAAAAAGGTGTTGAAACAGGCTACAGAACTATGTCTATAATACACAAAATAAAAAGTAAGAGAGGAAATTAAGAGGAAAATAATAGTAGGGGAAAAAAGATATAATGAAATTAGGAT
>NW_028017685.1:0-715 GCF_054177405.1 Leptonychotes weddellii
CCACGGGCATCCGATGGCTACAGAGGAGATGGGAGAAGGACGAGGTCAGGGGCTGGTCCTGGGGTGAGCAGCCCCTCCCACGGCATGCCAGACAAAGTCACCAATTATTTCAAACTCATGCCAAGTGGATTTGCAGACACCATGTGGGGAGCAACTGTGACTTCTCTTCCATCCCTATTAGGCTGAAGCACCTTCTGGGCAGAAAATAGGTGCTCAGTAAGAACTATAATGGTTCACTGAGCAGTGGAACACATGTCTCAGAGACCTGTTCTTATTTTTTGAGAGCAGGAGTGTGTGCAGGAGTTTTGCTTTGAGACCATGTGGCAAGGCCGGTCCTCATTAAAATGCAAAACTTCTTAAAAGGGAGCCTCGGCTGCTTTCACTGGCGAATCCTCCAATTCTGGGCCCTCAGCCTGGTTGCCCTCCCATCCCTTAGCCCATTCCCATGAGACTTCACATGGAATGTCATCTCCTGTCTTTCTTTCCCCTGATGTAGCATTTGGCGTACTCGGCCTGGGCAGGGCTGGCTGAGCCCAGGAAGGAAGACAAGCACCCCTTTCGGGATCACATCTGGGGATTTCATCTATGGGGGCTTTGTCCTGACTCTGAGTGAGCCACGCCGGGAAAACATCTGATGAATCTGAGAGCCAAAGAAACACTGAAGGGAAACTAGAATTTTCCACCATTGCTGCAGTGGACCAAACCAGGTAAAAGT
>NW_028017686.1:0-11273 GCF_054177405.1 Leptonychotes weddellii
TCTTGTTCTTTTTTTTGAGGTGATTTTTTCCATCTTGTCATTTTGTCCAGAGGAGAACAGATGAATGAGAGAACAAAATGCTAACAGGGTAACAACATCCCCAGAAAATATACACTAAACAAATCAGAAGAGACCTGAAACCGGGGGAAAAGAAAGGGAAAGAAAGAAAAAAGAAAAAGAAAAAGGAAAAGATAAAAACAAACAAACAAAAAAACAGAATATGATCAAATATGATCAGGCTGGTACATAGATCAGTGCCACACACTAGATTTTGGGCGTATTTTGGTCTGTTAGAAGAAAGTGCTTCCCAAATTTTAAAGAAAGAAACACTTATATATATATACAAAAATAAGGGTTAATATGATGAAGGGATGGAATATGACTGTAAAGATGAAGATTATAAAAGATTTCTAAGAGGAATTGGTAAGATAAGAAGTTGGTTAAAAAAAGAAAGAAGAGGATTAAAAAAAAAAAAAGGAGAGAATGTGATCAGGCAGGAGACTAGAACAAAGCCATACACTAGAGATTTAGAGTATATTTTGGTCTGTTAGAAGAAACTGTATCCCAAAATTTTAAAGAGAGAACAACTTATATATATGTACCAAAAATAGGGTTAACTACTATGAAGGGATAGAATATGGTTCTAAAAATGAAAAATAAAAAAGATTTTTTAAAAAAGGGATTGATAAGATGTTGGTGGAAAAAGGGAAAAAGAAAAAATTCAAAAAAAGAAAAAAAAAAGAAAGTTAAAAAAATTAACTTTGAAAGACTAAAGAATCAGGGGGAAAAAAGCCATGAATTCTATGTGCAGTATTCCCCTAGCGCTGGAGTTCCGCTCTTCTCATTGATCGGTAAACTTGGTCTTGGCTGGCTGTTCTTGCTGATCTTCTGGGGGAGGGGCCTGTTGCCATGGTTCCCAAATGTCTCTGCCAGAGGCAGAATTGCCCCGCCCTTGCCCAGTCGGGCTAAGTAATCTGCTCGGGTTTGCTCTCGGGAGCTTTTGTTCCCTGCAAGCTTTTGGGATAGCTTTGGAGGATGAGAGTGAAAATGGCGGGTTCCCAATCTCTGCCCAGAGGAGCCGAGAACTCAGGGCCCCACTCCTCAGTGAGCCCCCAGAGAAAAGCCACCAGTCACTCCCGTCTCCCCAGTCTCCAGCCGCACTCCGTGCTCACCTAGCCTGTGACCAAGCATTTCTATCTCTGGCACCGGACCCCGGGTGGAGTCTCCAAACCCAGCAGATCCCTGCGGTGCGCTCCCGTGCCGCTCCTCCCAGGGGAGGAAGGGGAGTTTCCCGAGATCTGCCGCTTGTTGGGTCCCTGCTAGAGGAGCAGTGGCCCGACTGTGCCGCGGATCATGGTTTATGGCAACCCGGAGCTGAGAGCCTGCGCCTTGGCTCCATCTCTGCAGCCGGCTTCCCCGCTCCGATCCCTGGGAGCTCTGCCGCACTCAGGCACCTCCAGTCTTTCTGTGGCCCTGGGGGTCCTGAGACCACACTGTCCCAGCGAGGGTTCCACCCCCCGCTTAGCCACTGGAGCGACGTTCCTCAGCGGAGCAGACTTCTAAAAGTTCCAATTTTGTGCTCCGCTGCTCTATCACTTGCCAGTAGTGGCTGACAAAGGCCCCCTCCCCCACCATCTATCCTCCCGAGTATCACCTCGGATTCACTTCTCCACACGTCCTACCTTCCAGAAAGTGGTCGTTTTTCTGTTCAGAGAGTTGCTGCTATTCTTTTCTTTGATCTCCTGTTGAGTTCATAGGTGTTCAGAATGGTTTGATCCCTATCCAGCTGAATTCCTGGGACCAGACGAAATTTAGAGGTCTCCTACTCCACCATCTTGCTCCTCCCCCGAAATTTAGTGATTTTTTATAGAACTTTTAAGAAAGAAAACTTAATGATCAACTATAGAGTATATTCATGCAATGAGTGGTGCGTTGTGGATAATCATACCTGGTCTTTAGTCTAATTTCAAAAAAATTCTAAGTAAAAGGAAAAAGTCTTCTCTAAACTATAGGGTAACCATGTCGGCAACGATACAGACAAGAGGATAAATATTAAAAGAGGAACTAGCATAGCTTCAGTCAGCTACAAAGCTGTGAAGCAAAACAGAATATAATGGTATAATTATTGCCCTCATTTCACAGAAAACAAGGGTAATAGGATAACTTAATATTAAAGACCAAATAAGCAACTGCCATAATTAAAGCAGCAAATATTCATGCTTTTAGCCAAGGAGTCCTGTAATATTATAGAGTACATGCTGAATTCTTGCCTTGACACCTCTGGTACTTCAAAAACCTCCCACTGAAGCTGACCCTCGAGGAGCTTTTCCATTTGCACGAAACTTTGCATTAACTAGTGCAGTTACAGTTTTATATTCCTGGGAGATGAGCAATATCAGACTAATTCACAACTAAAACAAGGTAATGGAATACTGGAGGAATTGGGAGTAGGAAAGGGAACCACAAAAGAGAACCAAAGGCTACTTTCTGTAAGTCTAAGGATCCTTCTAGAACCTACGCACAGGACTCAGAAAGATTAATTGCAAAATTAAACTCAACTACTTATGTATTAATCTCATTGAGTGAACTGTCAGAGAATTCACAGTAAATACACTTATCTTACTAGCTCTGGAGACCACATGATTTGCTTAAATATGAGGAATCATTAAAACACCTGGCTTGTGAACTCTTGACAGACTTCGTATCTCACTTTTCATTAAGTAGAAATTAGATGTAATATAAATTTACAGAACCTGAAGAGGGTGATAATTAAATGGGATTTCAGGTGAAACATTTAGACAATTCAATCCTGTCTTTTGCACTAGGCTTCAATAGACCAGGTGCCATAGTAATCATGTCCTCTTAATGAGCTGTTTGCTACTTTAGCCAACAACAGGCACTGGCTGACACAGGTGTTATTTTAAAATAAAAACGATGATCCCTTCATTTTCTTTTTAAATAGTTGGGCAAATCTCTTTGCTCACTTTTATGTAAATTACTTTATAGTTTAGCAACACCCACAAGGATTCATTTATATTAAGTCTGTGAACATATATGTCAGTATAGAAGAAAAATGATATAACTTTTTGGTAAACACTTTCCTGTTTTCTGTTTTTCCCAAATGCTACATTTAGGAGATTTAACCTTTGAAGTATAGTCATATTACTACTGAGAAACTTGAGAGGCATTCTCAATCTCCCCCCCAAAAAGAAGTGCTCCCCACAGTCTACCCCATCCTGATAAAATAAAGAATTGCTACACAATCTTCCCTGACTCTCCTAAGAAACACAGCTCAATACTCAGAAACTCCTCTAAAAGAACAAAACAATGAAACAGCTGGGACCCATTCCTGGCACCTTTAGAGCCCAATTTATTATAACGTCCTGTCAATAAAATGTTGAAATATAGTCCACATCAGTCTATTTCTCTTTTCCTCCACACTGTCACCATATTCTCTTGCCTAGACTATTGATTTCTTAGATTTCACTTTTCCTGGTGCTCCCGATAAATACATTCTCCACAAAGCAGTCCGAGTGAGGCTATACAACATAAGTTTAATCATACCATCTCCCTACCTAAGATGCTTTCCTTATCAGAAAATCTAAAATGTTTAACATGCTCTAGAAAGGCCTACAGGATCTGATTCCTGCTTTCTTCTCCACCTGCACCTGAAATAATCCAGTCACTTCCACCTCTTCCGGTTTTCAGAGCCACCAAGCTCTTTCCTGGCTCCAGCATGAAAACACATGCTATTCCCTCTGAATATTCTGGCTCAGAAGTTTTTCTCCCTCTTCTCAAGAAGTTCACGTTCCTAACAAATGGTTCAGAATAAGCAACATAAATAAGATCAAGTAGATTCTATAGAGCGGCTCTCTTAACCCTTCATCCTATCCTCCTTCCAGATGGAGGTTAGAAATCTAAAAAAATTACATTCTCTAGACACCATTTACGCTAGAGTTCTTGATGTAAACTGTGTTCCTCCAATGAGATCTGGAAGGCAGAACTGAACACAGTCCATCCATCTACCTGCTGATGTTGCCCCTGGCAGACAAGGTGGGACCCACGAGTGTTTAGAGGCAGTTGTGGTGGCCAGACTCAGTGCGTGAGTCACCAGATTCTGCGACAGTCAGTGGTGATGGCAGCAGCAGCTTCTGGCTTAGATGCAGCTACAGCGAGGTGAGGTGACCTTGAAATCAATAGCTCCAGTGGTCTAACAAACTCACCTTAGTATATACAGGTATGCTTCAAATTATAAAATAGGACAGAGAGTTTATAAGATTTAAGATTATCTATCCTATAGTAGCAACACAAATCTCAGAAGTTAGTGGAAATATCTTGGTGTCCTTAAAGGTCTAGGTTCAGTATACTGGACTGAATTAAATGAGATAATGCCCATAAAATGTCTAATAGTGTCTGGCCAAATTGGAGGCACTCAACAGTAGATACAGTCATCATCTTCATAATATTATAAATAAACTCCTAAGATTATAGCTAATAATGAAGCACTTACATAGTGCTTTTCATTTTTAAAAGATATAATATTTCATATGTACCTCACGACCCCCTATTGTGTTGACAATGCAGACAGTTTTCACCTTTTATACGTCTGGATAACCTGGTTCTACAGTCTTAGACTTCCTGTCCAGCACTGAAAAAAGAGTGTATCCAAAGATCAACCACTTTGGGCAAACTCTTAATATCCTAACGTGCCCCATGTCTGCTACAATTCCCTTTAAAGTTGCCAGGAGTCTACCCCTATCACCACAATTCACCCTCTCACCTTGTTTAAACCACAGTGGTCTCCTAACAGGCCAGCTTGCTTCCACTGTCAAAAATTTATTTGATATCTGATTCACTCTTGTCATCTGTAAATGCCTTAAGGACAAGGGCTATGACTTTTGTATAAACAACACACAGAGAATGCTCATGAAAGATTCACTGAGTAACAGTAGTAATGATTTAGTGCAGGAGTGAATACATGAATTTAATGACTACATGCTCAAATATATACACTTCATTAACCTGGTTAACAATAGGGTAGAAAAATTACCTCTTGGTTACTAATAATCCAGTGGGCCCTTTTGGGTATGTTACACTCATGAGACATGCTTATTTTAAGGAATCCTGAAGCAAATCCTTTTGAAATGAAAGTAATCACTACTTAATTTATCTGTTTTGTGGGTTGATGGTTTTGTGTATCAGATTTTCTCAAATTAGGGCACACCTGTTTGAGAACAGAATCAAGAACTCTAAGCACTAATCCCGTAGCTCTGAAAGTGACTTGCTTTGTGACCTTGATTGAGGATACTACTACTCTTTCATCACAGATACAGAACACCATGTGGTGAATATGAAATAAGATGTGAGCAGTCCACCAGAGTGGCATTAGGCGTGTAAGCACATACTCATAAATGACTTTTCCAGTTGGGATAGTAAGACATAACTAAATTCCCCAAAGCGCTACTGAATCTTCTGGTGAATATTCATAGTGTAGAAAGGACCAACTCATTCTAAACTTAGTGGTCACATTACAGTTAATCATCTTTCATCTTATTTGAACTTCTCTATTACCTCTTTCTAAAACACATACACTCCTCTATTACTCTATAATGCAGTAAGTCACATTCTTATATAGGACTTGAGGCAAGATCCTCACTTAAAAAGGAAATAATAAACTCTGTTCACCAAAGTTACAATGTCATCATTATTTTCTTGATTATATATTTTTTATAAGTACACGTTTGTGCACAAAATAAGCTAAATTTTTCTATGAATGAGAATACTTGATAAATCAGAATATCCCTTTACCTAGATAAGTCAGATTACAGTTGTTCCCCTCAGAAGCATCTTGTTTCCTTCCCTAAGTGTTTATTGTAAAAAGGTATTTTTAAAAATTTTTTTCTCATCTTTAGTCTTTAACTGTAATAGCCTTTTTAAAAGAAAAACTTCTCTTCGGGAGTTATATTCAAAGAGGTAACTTTAATCCCCTGAAATTCACTTTCTCTTCCTAACAGAATTGTAAACTATCATCTTGAAACACAAAATTTACATTGGAAAAAAACATTCCATTTCCTCATTCTTTTCCAGACTCTGATCTCTGCTTTTCTCTGCCAAAGCAATGTTCAGAACACCTTACAGGAATCTGATTTTCTCCTGTACAGCTGGAATGAAATAATTTTTTTTCTTAACAAAGGATAACTCTGAACTTTAATATGCGTAGTTGAATATTTTAGAAAACCACAGGAAAAGTAATTTCAAAACTTTCATTTGACAGTAATTAGAATGAATGCGGCATCTCCAACCCTAGTCTTCTAGTACCTCAAACACATGTCCCCAAATAATTATCTTCCACTATACCCTGCAACCTCCAGGCGCCAGCTCAATCTCTCTCCTTTCGTTCCTAGTGGCATCACTATCCTCCCAAATGTTCAGGCAAGATAATTTAAAACTATTTCTAACAATTTCAGTCATTACACACAAGTTGGTCACTATACCTAATTTGTTAATTTTATTTGTTAATATCCCCCTCCATTTATTCAGTGAGTATTTATTGATACCTATAACATGTGAGGTACTGATGCTGGAGATAAGGAAATAAGGTTTAATTGCACATGATAGTTTTATTCTAAGAAGTCTTACAAGATGTCAGGTAAATAAACAGATAGTGATGTTCTAGGAATTGTTTAACAAATGGCTGTCAAAAAATAAACAACAAACTGATCTGTATTGTTCACTCAATTCCATGGTGTAAATAGTCCCACCATGACAGAACATGGAATGGGAAGTAATGCTAACAACTGGATCTTGCAAGCTGATGCAAGCTGATGCAAGCTGATAACACACCACTGTAAAAGCTCTCCCAATGTGACAAAAGCTCTCCTGAGGATATAATTCAAAGTGCTCTGGGAACAAAAGGAAGGGTACTCAGGGCAGGTTTCTTCTTGGTTCTGTGAACTTCTTTCCATTCTTCACAGCTACTCCCTTAGTTTAGCAAGGTGCAAGGGAAGCCAGCATGATGGCTTTTTCCCTAACTCAATCACCCTCTGGTAGCTCCCCACTCCTTAAAAAATAAGTTCAAACTTATAAGGTATGGTAATTCAAGGTGCTCTCATTTTTGCCCTGAGGTATTCTTTTAGCCTCATCACTTCATACATATCTATATGATTTATGGTTTAGAAAATATTTAGAAGTGGTAAAGGCTACTGAAAGAGAAAAACAAAATTGCTCATAGACCCAGGACATAAAAGAGGACATACATATTTGCCTTAACAGTGTATCTTCTTATACAACTTGCATTGAGTCCTGTCTATTCTCTGTGATACTCAACATGCCTGTCAAACACAGTGGGGTGGAGAAGTTTATCAATAATTTATTTACTCTTCCCTGAACTTGGAATGTATTTTTATTTCAACATAACTTGTTCATGCTATTCCTTGAAGTATATTTTCCCTGTTATTCTTTGGTCAGTGAAACCCTAAGCCTCCACAAGAAAAGTCCCTCCATGAAGTATTTCCTAATCCCCAGCTGGAATTAATAACTCTCTGTGCTACAAAGGGCACTTAGCACAGTATAACTTGTATTGTAACTGAAATTATGTTGGCTGTCTCTCTGTAAGAGTATTGATCAGCACTATTTGCAGATATAATATTGTACATATAAACTCCAAAAGACTCCACCAAAAAACTAGAAGTAATGTATGAATTCAAAATTAATACTCAGAAATTGGTAGTGTTTCTATACACTAATAATAAAGTAGGAGAAAGAGAAATTAAGAAAACAATTCCATTTACAATCACACCAGAAAGAATAAAATATCTTCAAATATACTTAACTGTGGAGGTGAAAGACCTATACTTTGAAAACTATAAAACACTGATGAAAGAAATTGAAGATGACACAAACAAATGGAAAGATATTCCATGATAATGGATTAGAACTAATATCGTTAAAATGTCCATACTACCCAAAGCAATCTACAGATTCCATGCAATCCCCATAAAAATGCCAATAGCATTTTTCACAGAACCAGAACAAATTAGAATTCCAGACTTCAAGATACAGTAGAAAGCTGTAGTCATCAAAACAGTATGGTACTGGCACAAAAATAGGCACAGATCAATGGAACAGAGAGCCCAGAAATAAACCCATGTTTATATGACCAATTAATCTATGACAAATCAGGCAAGAATATACAATGAGAAAAAAAACAGTATCTTTAATAAATGGTGTTTAGAAAACTGGACAGCTACATGTAAAAGAGTGAAACTGGACCACTTTCTAACACCCTACTCAAAAATAAATTCAAAATGTATTAAAGACCTACAGGTGAGACCTGAAACCATAAAAACCCTAGAAGAGAACACAGGCAGTAATTTCTCTGACATTGGTCATAACAACATTTTTCTAGATATGTCTCCTAAGGCATGAGAAACAAAAATAAAAATAAACTATTGACACTATGTCAAAATAAAAAGCTTTTGCACAGCAAGGGAAACCAACAAAATGAAAAGGCTACCTACTAAACGGGCAAAGATATTTGTAAATTATGTATCTGATAAGGGGTTAGTACCCCAAATATATAATATATACAATTCAACACCAAAAAACAGACAATCCAATTAAAAACTGGGCAAAGGACCTGAATAGACATTTTTCCAAAGAAGACATATAGATGTCTAACAGATACATGAAAAGATGCTCCACATCACTCATCATCAGGGAAATGCAATTCAAAACCACAATAAGATATCACACCTGCCAGAATGGCCAGAATGAAAAAGAAGAAATAACAAGTGTTGGCAAGGATTTGGAGAAAAATGAACCCTCATATGTTGTTGGTGGGAGTGTACACTGGCGCAGCCACTGTGGAAAACACTATAGAGGTTCCCCCAAAAATTAAAAATGGAAATGCTATATGACCCAATAATTCCACTACTGGATATTTACCCAAAGAAACAAAAATACTAATTTGAAAAGATATATGCACCCTTATGTTTACTGCACACTAGATACAATAGCCAAGACACGGAAAACAACCTAAGTGTCCATTGACAGATGAATGGATAAGGAAGATGTGGTGTATATATACAATGGGATATTATGCAGCCATAAAAAGGAATGAGAGCTTGCCATTTGCGACAACATAGATGGACCCAGAGGGTATAATGCTACGTGATATACATCAGTCAGAGAAAGACAAATACCATATGATTTCACTCATATGTGAAATTTAAGAAACAAATCAAGTGAATAAACAAAAATATATAGAGAGAAACAAAAAACCAGACTCTTAAATATAGAATACAAACCAGTGGTTACCAGAGGGAAGGTGGATGGGGAGATGGGGAAAATAGATAAAGAGGATTAAGAGTACACTAACCTTGATGAGCACTGAGAAATGTACAGAATTGTGGAATCATTATACTATACAACTGAAACTAATATAACACTGTGTGTTAATTGTACTCGAATTAAAAAAAGAAAAAGGTGTAAAGTTGGTGAATTCAGGATTTTTCTATTTTTTTGACAGAGGCTTGGATGTCTATGTATTTCCCCCTTAGGACTAGAGAAAAAGCAACAAACGATGCCTAAGCCAGGCATTAGAAGAGAAATAATTAAGATTAGAGCAGAGATCAATGAATTAGAAACCAGAAACACAGTAGATCAGATCAATGAAACTAGAAGCTGGTTCTTTGAAAGAATTAATAAAATCAATAAAGCACTGGCCAGACTTATCCAAAAAAAAAAAAGAGAAAGGACCCAAATTAATAAAATTATGAATGAAAGGGGAGAGATCACGACCAACACCAAGGAAATAGAAACAATTATTAGAAATTACTATCAACAACTATATGCCAATAAATTAAGCAACCTGGAAGAAATGGATGCCTTCCTGGAAACCTATAAACTCCCAAGACTGAAACAGGAAGAAATAGACAACCTGAATAGGCCAACAACCAGTAACGAGATTGAAGCAGTGATCAAAAACCTCCCAAAGAACAAGAGTCCAGGGCCTGATGGATTCCCTGGAGAATTCTACCAAACGT
Source organism: Leptonychotes weddellii (assembly GCF_054177405.1). Lineage (NCBI taxonomy): Eukaryota > Metazoa > Chordata > Mammalia > Carnivora > Phocidae > Leptonychotes > Leptonychotes weddellii. The sequence continues at coordinate 10,047 of NW_028017686.1, forward strand.
TCAAAGAAGAAATAATACTTATTATCCGGAAGCTGTTTCAAAAAATAGAAACAGAAGGAGAGCTTCCAGACTCATTCTGAGAGGCCAGCATTACCTTAATCCCCAAACCAGGCAAAGACCCCATCAAAAAGGAGAATTTCAGACCGATATCCCTGATGAATATGGATTGCAAAATCCTCAACAAAATGCTAGCTAATAGGATCCAACAATACATTAAAAGGATCATCCACCACGAACAAGTGGGATTTATCCCCGGGATGCAACGGTGGTTCAACATTTGCAAATCAATCAATGTGACAGAGCACATTAATAAGAGGAGAGAGAAGAACCATATGGTCCTCTCAATTGATGTAGAAAAAGCATTTGACAAAGTACAGCATCCTTTCCTCATTAAAACTCTTCAGAGTATAGGGATAGAGGGAACATTCCTCACGTTCATAAAATCCATCTATGAAAAACCTACAGCGAATATCATTCTCAATGGGGAAAAGCTGAGAGCCTTTCCCTTAAGATCAAGAACACGTCAAGGATGCCCACTCTCGCCACTACTGTTCAACATAGGACTAGAAGTCCTAGCAACAGCAATCAGACAACAAAAAGAAATAAAAGGTATTCAAATTGGCAAAGAAGAAGTCAAACTCTCTCTCTTCACAGATGACATGATACTTTATGTGGAAAACCCAAAAGACCGCACCCCCAAATTACTTGAACTCATACAGCCATTCAGTAATGTGGCAGGATACAAAATCAATGCACAGAAATCAGTTGCTTTCTTATACACTAACAATGCAACTGTAGAAAGAGAAATTAGAGAATCGATTCCATTCATAATAGCACCAAAAGCCATAAGATACCTTGGAATAAACCTAACCAAAGAGGTAAAGGATCTATACTCTAGGAACTACAGAATGCTCATGAAAGAAATTGAAGAAGACACACAAAGATGGAAAAACATTCCATGCTCATGGATCGGAAGAATAAACATTGTTAAAATACTTGACGTTGCCCAGAGCATCTATACCTTCAATGCCATCCTGATCAAAATACCAATGGCATTTTCCAAAGTGCTGGAAAAAACAATTCTAAAATTTGTATGGAATCAGAAAAGATCCTGAATCGCCAAGGAAATGTTGAAAAAGAAAAACAAAGCTGGGGGCATCACGTTGCCTGATTTCAAGTTATATTAGAAAGCTGTGATCACCAAGACAGCATGGTACTGGCACAAAA
>NW_028017687.1:0-715 GCF_054177405.1 Leptonychotes weddellii
AGCAACTCTGGAGGGGTAGGGTCCAGCAATCTGGGTTAAACAGGCCCGCCAGGTGACTCTAATGCACTCAAGTTTAAGAACCATTGTAAGAGAATGAAAGTCTTTTTGTTCATATCTTTTTGGTAAAAATGCCTCCAACTGTACGGCCCATTTTCCAATTTGCTTTTGTTGAACTGTTAATATGTTATGTCCTGTTAGTCAACAGAGAATCAAAGTTCTCCAGATAATCCAACTGTGTAGGCAGATTATACCCACAAAAGCAATGAATTCCTATGAACTGAGACTCCGTATTCAGTCGTGCAATGTGGTAAAGGGGGGGGCGGGGAGGGGATCTAGGAAGGTCCAGGCAGGTTCTTGTTTCCCCCAGCTCCAAAACAATCTGAGAGATTAACCACCTCGGTGACTTGGGTCTTAATCGATGCGGCTCAAGGCATTGCAGAGAAATCTGATACTATCTTGGCAGCTTTTGGCCTCAACTCAATTTCTTCTTCCTAAAACCAAGGAGCTGCCCTGGGCTAGCGGGGGTCTGATTCCCACCAGACTGCAACCCAGACGATAATCAAGAGCCTCTACTTCAGAGGCAGGCAATCAAAGCTGGCCCAGGGACTGCACACCCATTTAGATCTACTTTATCAGAATTAAGTGTTTATGGAGGAAAGAGAGAGAAAGAGAGAAATAGAGTTCTGACCCTAAAACATGGGGAGTTACAGCAAGA
>NW_028017688.1:0-715 GCF_054177405.1 Leptonychotes weddellii
ACAACAAGAACGAGTGAAAGTCTACACAGTTTAGAGCTCCTAGCCACTGAGACTCCCTGAGATAACACTGCATAAAACTAGTTTGCCCCACAAAGATGGGACCCCCCTCTGGAGCCCCAGAAAACATGGCTATCGCCATCAATTGTGACACCAAAGAAGGGAACATTTGCTGAATGCATGTCATAGTTGGAAGAGCTGTGAACAGTCAGAGTTAAGTAACTACAGATCAGTTTTAGACATGAAGTCAAAATTTTAAATGCAGATAGAGAAACATTAATTAGGGGTGTCTGGGTGGCTCAGTTGGTTGATCTCAGCTCAGGTCTTGATCTTAGCGGAATGAGTTCAAGCCCCATGCTGGGCTCCACGTACCCCAATCTTGGGGTGCCTGCCTGGCTTAGTGTGTAGATCATGCCACTCTTGATCTTGGGGGTTGTAAGTTCAAGACCCATGTTGGGTGTAGAGATTACATAAAAAAATAAAATCTTTTAAAAAAAATAGAAACAACCCAATCTTTATTGCCTCTTTCTCCGGGAAATCTTTGACACTTGAGCTGTTTCCAACAACAACTTGGAATATTCAATTTGAAATAAATCCCATGATCTGTCAAAGGCAAGTTTTTTGAAGGAACATATGGCTGTCACTGTATTCAGAATACCAAGAATATTTTATATCAAGTTTCTTTTTTGCTTAAAATTTTAAAAAATGTAGGCCAAAG
>NW_028017689.1:0-715 GCF_054177405.1 Leptonychotes weddellii
GCAGGGTCTGAGGATGGGAGGAACATGTCTCATAGATTTAAATTCTAAGGAGACTGAGGGGCACCTGGGTGACTCAGTCGGTTAAGCATCTGCCTTCAGCCCAGGTCATGATCCCAGGGTCCTGGGATTGAGCCCTGCATCAGGCTCCTTGCTCAGCGGGGAGTCTGCTTCTCCCTCTCCCTCTGCCTGCCACTCTTCCTGCTTGTACTTTCTCTCTCTGTCAAATAAATAAATAAATAATCTTAAAAATAAATAAATAAATAAATTCTAAGGAGACTGAGAATTCTAAATTCAAACTGATCTTGCAGGCCATCAGGAAGGTGTATTTGTCAAGGTAGGAGGCTAGTATTGTTAGCTAGATTTCTAACTTTTAAATATTTGGATATTTGGCATGTGGGCCCCCATCTGGACTCCTGCCTTGGGCCCTCCAGTGTTAGGGGTGGGCCTGCCTCAAGGAGATCAGGGGGCCTGCAGGCAGAGAGGATGGACCCTTGCCCTCTGGCTATCTGCCTTTGAGCTACAGAAAAGCAGAGGTTCACCCAACACCCTGGGAGAGGTTTGTCCTTCCCCATGAAAGTTTGGGGCGGGGGGAGATGTGAACCGAAAGCCTGGAGCTTGCTTGGGGTCCTCTGAAGTCAGGAGGCTAGCTGAAATAACCCAGCACAGCAAGCAAGCACAGTAAGGAGACAAGATGGCTGTGGGCAGCCTGCTCCCC
>NW_028017690.1:0-715 GCF_054177405.1 Leptonychotes weddellii
CAAAAACTAATGATGTATTGTATGGTGACTAACATAACATAATAAAATTTTAAAAAATGTTAGAAGAGTGAAATAATTTTTAAATGGCTATTCCAAATTTCTATTTCTTGTGTCAGTTTTGATAACTTTTATGTTTCCATATAATTTTTTTTATTTAAAACTGTCATGAAGTCCATACTTGGCCTAAAAAATTTATTAAAGTTATTCTGTTTTCTTTCTACCCACCAATAGCCTCCTTCTACTCCTCCTTCCACTGATACATCAATTATTAAGGCATTCATAGGTGTTTTTACTCCTGGGAGGGTCACATCACTTACTGAATTTTAGATTATTTGATGTATTTGAAACCTTTATTTTGTAGTTCAACCTGCTGGCTCTCATTGTGATAATGTTAGTGGTGTTTTCTTGCAACTTTTTATATCCTACAGAAAGAAAAGTCCTAATTTCATGTTTTTATTCCTCTTTCATTTCTGATGTGCACATTTTTCTTATGCTATTGCTTATCTAGGAAGGCTTTCTTCACTTTCTAAAAAGGCTTTATTGTCATGTAGATCTGGCTGTTCTTAAGAGTCACTCTTTTATTTCCCTCTTAAAAATACAGTATGTTTTAAAACAAATATACATTACAAAAGCATCTTGAATAGAGCAATAATATTTCTACACAGGATTTTCATTAACTGCTTATTACCTGTAACTTGTTCATTCATGGAGCATT
>NW_028017691.1:0-715 GCF_054177405.1 Leptonychotes weddellii
TGATACAATCTGTGACATGGATAAACCCTGAAAACATATGCTAAGTGAGAGAAGTCAGTCAGAAGAGACCACACATTGTATGATTTCATTTATATGAAAAGTCCATAATGGGCAAACCTATACAGACAGAAAACAGACTCTTTTATAGCAGTGGTTGCCTAGAGCTGGGAGGAGGCCACTGGGGAGAGATGGGTGTGGGATTCTTTATGGGATGCTGAAAATGTCCTAAAATTGATTGTGGTGATGATCGCACAACTCTGACTATACTAAAAACTAATGAATTGTATGCTTTAAATGGGTGAATTGTATGGCAAGTGAGTCATATCTCAATAAAGCTGTTTAAAAAAAAATGGGGCGCCTGGGTGGCTCAGTCATTGAGCGTCTGCCTTTGGCTCAGGTCATGATCCCAGGGTCCTGGGATTGAGCCCCGCATCGAGCCCCGCATCGGGCTCCCATGCTCAGCGGGAAGCCTGCTTCTCCCTCTCCCACTCGCCCTTGCTTGTGTTCCCTCTTTCGCTGTCTCTCTCTGTCAAATAAATAAATAAAATCTTAAAATAAATAAATAAATAAAAGGGTCTGCCTTTGGCTCAGGCCCTAATCTCAGGGTCCTGGGATTAAGCCCCCTGCCCCTGTTGTCGGGCTTCCTGCTGAGCAGGAAGTCTGCTTCTCCTCTCCCTCTGCCCCTCCCCCCTGCACCCCCCCCATGCTCTTTCTC
>NW_028017692.1:0-715 GCF_054177405.1 Leptonychotes weddellii
GTAACAGAAACAAAATAGCTAAGACCTTGTTTATAAGCACTTCTTATTGCTAGACTTTTTTCTCTTTCTCTTGATTCATAAAATTTACATTTCTCCTTTATAGCATTTGTTGGATTGTGAGTGAACAATGTTCAAAAAAGAAAACAGGCCTATCTGTGTAACGATAAGCTAGAACAATCAAGTGTTTTTTTTTTTTTTTCAAAGAAATGTGAGTCACTGTTCAAGTGGCTAAGGGAATATGGGAGCAGATGCTGAAATAATAAACATCTTGCATTATTTCATTTAGAGGAAGCTGTATAAATACCATCATAAAATAAAGTACTTGGTGCACTCCGAGAAATATGTCATCATCAAACAAATGCCATTTTTATTACTAGCAGGAAGAACACAGATGGCTTGGTCTGCTCATTTTGGTATTTATTAAAATAAATTTACTAAAGAGCAGGTAGGTGCCTCATTATTTTCAAGATACATTCAGTGTTGCAGAAACATACTGAAATGTCTTTCAGAAAGGCTGTCCAGGGCCCATATGACATTGTCACCTATTATGAAGATGTTGGAAAGAAAAATTATTTTTTTCCAAGTAATTCTAATAATCAGTATGGTTAAAATATTTTGACATTTTCAAATGGCACCAAGGTGAGAAGTACTAGGAAAAGAATGAAGGGGGGGAAATCGGAGGGGGAGATGAACCATGAGAGACGATGGACTCTGA
>NW_028017693.1:0-715 GCF_054177405.1 Leptonychotes weddellii
CGTGGAAGCCTATTTCTCTAGAAGAGGTTGTGTGCCAGGGACAAGACACCCGGGCTCAGGACAGGTGAATCGCTTCACAGTTTATTAAGAATCAGCTAAGTTGCCTGTTTCGGCCCTGACGACCTTGCTTGTCAGACGGTGGCCACCAGAGAGCAGAATTTGGAGCCCACCGCCGAGGAGGGAGGCTCCCTGCCAGGGCAGCTCACAGTGCCCGGACGCTGACCCTGCTGTCCCTGCTGTGTGCACTGGCCTTGCACGGAGCTGCAGAGATGCCAGCCGCATGGAGACTGTGACGAGAGGGACTGAGCAGGTGGGGGCCAATCAGTGGGGATGACAGCACACAGACACACTTGGGATGGAGGAGTGCAGCCGGGACAAGGAGGAGAAAGGCAAGGGGGAAGCAACCAGGCTAGTTTTCGCTGTTTGTCCACCAAGCGGTGGGAGCAGGCTTCCAGGAGCCGTGCACACCAGCAGCTACGCATCGGGCTGTCTCAGATGCCGAAGAAGTCCCTGTGCCACAGCAGGGGCTCAGGAGGCACTGAGGAAACATCATGTTCTGCCTCTGAAACCAGAGAAGTGTCCTGTCAGGAACAATCGCTGTTCTGCAAAACTCCCAGATTTGGAGTGCTCAGCATGCTCTGGCCCACAGGCTGCAGATCAGTTCTGGGGGAGACCAGTTAGTACCATCTGGATCTGGGGAGACTGCAGCTAGGGG
>NW_028017694.1:0-715 GCF_054177405.1 Leptonychotes weddellii
GATTTTTACTGTCGCTCAGATGCGCGCTCAGCAGTCAGACCTCATGTGGCTCTCCTTGACCTTCCTCAGAAGGCTCCCTACACCCAGCAGGCATCCAGCATGGTGTCCCGCTTCATTTTGTTCCTAACACCAAATCTTCTCTCAGGTCTGTGTCCCCTCCCGTGCGGAGAGGAGAGCACGGAGTGGGTATCCTGGTGCAGACCAGCTGTCCGCAGCCCCCACTGCTCTTCAAGATCACCAGGGAACTTTTTAATGAAGGACTCATGTCCACATCCCATGCCCTTCAAACTCCTTTTAATGAATCTGGAACAAGAAAGAGGCATCAATATATTTTTTAAGCTCCTCAAATCATTGTGTCACTGTGGTTCATTCAAAAGCACCTATTCCTGCTATTTCATAGACATTGTATAATGTTTGTTGAATGAATGCGTGAGTGTTTTTCATTCTTTTTAAAACTTTTGAAAATTTTTTGATTATTTTCATTTTTTTGAAGGTACACTGTTTATTTTGTTATTAAGTTTTTTATTTTAATTCTGGTATAGTTACCATATAGTATTATTTGAGTTTCAGGTATACGATATAGTGATTTAGCAATTCTGTACATTACTCAGTGCTCATCATGCTAAGTGTCCTCTTAATCGCCATCACTTATTTCACCCATTCCCCCACCCACTTCCCTCTGGTAACCATCAGTTTGTTCTCTATAGTTGAGTCT
>NW_028017695.1:0-715 GCF_054177405.1 Leptonychotes weddellii
TTTCACATTCTTTCCCAAGCAGCACTTAGCCTTCTCCCCTAGGAAAGCACTGCACAAAGACAAATCTCATTTCAAGGAATACCAAATTATCACCCTACCCCATAATAGACCCATGCTGAGCAAAAGTCTTTTTCATTGTCAGTGGCGTCTGGGTGAGGTGTTCCCGAGTATCCAGAGAGGGCAGAATCAAGGAAGCCACATCCCTGGCAGGGTTCTCTGTGAGCCAGACTTTGACACCTTACCTTTACATGTCTGGAGAAGTCCTGCATTTGAATTAAATTTTCCCACAGAGGTAGTGCTGTAATATTAGGATATTTATTTGGCCAGTGGCATCATAGCAAATAATTTTGGTAGACTTGCAAACAATTACATTTATTCGCTCGAGGCTTTAGGCCATATCTCAAATACTCTTCATAAATAAGGTTGTGTTATTAAGGGAACTTGCCAGAGCACTGTTTCAGAAAGTTTTTGTTTTCCAGAATTACGCAAGCCAGAGTGGCATTCCAAAACCATATAAAATTATATATATATATATAATTATATATATATAATTAAAGCTGCAATTGTACTCCCAATCCCCAACAGAGGCAGAGTCTTACCATTTCTACCCAGTATCTTGAGCACCAAGGAAGTGGCGTTTACAACAGTGTTGAACTATGTAGATTCCCTCCTTTCTACTAACTTCCTTGCCTCAGTCACTGCACTGACACCCCCC
>NW_028017696.1:0-715 GCF_054177405.1 Leptonychotes weddellii
TTTTTTTTTTTCTTGCCAACAAAAGAGTCTTAACTAAGACCCTGTTAAGAAGGTTGTTGGGTTTATCAAGGGACAGTAAACAGCACCACATTCCTTCCCTCCTCTGCAGTCAGGATCCAGTCAGGAAAAAGGAAACAGTCTAGCAATTTCAAGCAGAGAGATTTCATGCAATAAATAGGTTACAAAGGTGACAGGAGAAATGAAAACCTCAGGGCATGATGAAAGAACCCAGAAATCAATAATACTGAGAAACCACTTCCCTATTGTTCATTAAGTGAACGATCTCAATTCTTTCCCCTCCTTGCATCTACATGCTTGCTACAGCCTCATCCATCATTTGGGATTGGCTCCCTTTGCCCAAGGACACAAGGGTGGAAGTTAAAATTTGCCAGTGTTGAGCCTAGATCATTAGAAACCTCATTAGACTTCCAGTTTCAGATCTGACATATAAAGGGCTTGGAAGTAGTCACTCCCATTTACAAGAAAAAGCTGAACAAACTGAAAATCAGTCATTTTTCTTGGACCAATCAGAAAACTGATGTTTCAGGGGAAACTGCCACCTGCAAATTTAGAGAGATAGATATGTATGCAGAGAGCCACAGCTTATTTGGAGTAGAAGCTACTGGAACTATAAGCTGATAGGGACACTTAAATGGTCACTTTGAGGAATTGCTGGAGGCTGAGGTGGACTAGCTTGAGAGTGAGAAACTCCTAG
>NW_028017697.1:0-11272 GCF_054177405.1 Leptonychotes weddellii
GATGCCGAGCGATGTTGAGCACTTTTTCATGTGTCTGTTGGCCATTTGGATGTCTTCTTTGGAAAAATGTCTGTTCATGTCTTCTGCCCATTTCTTGATTGGATCATTTGTTCTTTGGGTGTTGAGTTTGATAAGTTCTTTATCGATTTTGGATACTAGCCCTTTATCTGATATGTCATTTGCAAATATCTTCTCCTATTCTGTCGGTTGTCTTTTGGTTTTCTTGACTGTTTCTTTTGCTGTGCAAAAGCTTTTTATCTTGATGAAGTCCCAAAAGTTCATTTTTGCCCTTGCTTCCCTTGCCTTTGGCGATGTTTCTAGGAAGAAGTTGCTGCGGCTGAGGTTGAAGAGGTTGCTGCCTGTGTTCTCCTTTAGGATTTTGATGGACTCCTGTCTCACATTTAGGTCTTTCCGCCATTTTGAGTCTATTTTTATGTGTGGTGTAAGGAAATGGTGCAGTTTCATTCTTCTGCATGAGGCTGTCCAATTTTCCCAACACCATTTGTTGAAGAGACTGTCTTTTTTCCATTGGACATTCTTTCCTGCTTTGTCGAAGATTAGTTGACCATAGAGTTGAGGGTCCATTTCCAGGGTCTCTATTCTGTTCCATTGATCTATGTGTCTGTTTTTGTGCCAGTACCATACTGTCTTGATGATTACAGCTTAGTAATAGAGCTTGAAATCCGGAATTGTGATGCCACCAGGCCCAGAGAACCCCCCTCAAAATCAGTAAATATAGGTCAACACCCCGACATCTAATAATAGTATCTCTTGAAGCACAAAAGTTTTTAACTTTTAATGAAGTCTAATTTTTAGATGCATATTTAGATCATGCTTTTGGTGTTGTATCTGTGAATTTTTGCCTAGCCCAAGGCCATAACTACTTTCTCCTTGTTTCCTTCAAGAAGTAGTTTTATAGTTTTCACTCTATGATCAATTTTATATTAAGTTTTGTATATGGTAATTTTATTACTTCTAAAGATAGATTCACTTATAGCATCCTGCTAATTTCCATGGAGTATACTTAAAGGTATCTTTGGGTGGGTTCTGAAGGCAAGTAGAAGGGGGTAGTTTTTTGATATACCTGACCTAATTCCAAGCTGATTTATCTTTTGGTTAGTATTAAAATTTACTTTTTGAAATAGCCACCTACTAGTAACTCATATTTTTCCTTGAGAGGACATTAAATTCCAGAGAGCTCAAGAACCCTTCTGATGCTTGTGAAGAATTCAAATATTTTTTTTTAAAGATTTTATTTATTATTTGACAGAGAGAGAATGAGAGAGAGAGAGCACATGAGAGGGGGGAGGGTCAGAGGGAGAAGCAGGCTCCTCGCCGAGCAGGGAGCCCGATGCGGGACTCGATCCAGGGACTCCAGGATCATGACCTGAGCCGAAGGCAGTCGCTTAACCAACTGAGCCACCCAGGCGCCCAAGAATTCAAATATTGAGCAAAGTATTCTCTGAGTCACTGTCCCACTAATGAGTGTCCAAATAAATTGTCTGAAAGAAACTGATGTTCATCACATGAGAGTTTAACATCAGAGTTATCCCATCTGAACCTATGATCGTGCCTCCTTAATGTCCTCTTAAGAGAATGCAACATTTAGTTATTCAGAAAACTGGTAATAATAACACGCTGCTAGAAAAAGTCAGAAAATCTTGATTCAAAAAGTCCTTGAAGAAGTATAAATGTTTGTTGAGAATCCTACATCAGTACCATGTGGCTCAACAAAATGTGTCCACTCCCGACAGGTTATTTTTAGAAATGAGGTTTTACAGGCAATCAAACACAGCAACAAAAATGCCTGAAAGATAATACATGTCAGCATCTCCATGTCAATGAAGTGAAAGCTTTTCTGAAAATGAAATGGCCTTCTTTTAGAACTCTGGAATCCTAAACTACCAGACATTTCAGGAACTATTTTGGCTGAAAATGATATGAGAGATTTTTCTTTTTCATAATTTTTATTACAGTGGAAATGGTTTTTGTATTTCTAACAGTTTGACAAGAGCTAATTACAATGCGCTCATCTGCTTGGCGGACTAATTTGAGCCATCGGGCATCAACACCATAGACATGCAGCAGCATTGCAAATGATACGCATGCTTCCCTTGCTCCAAGAATTTGTACTTGCTATAAAAGAAAACAGATTTGGACAGCCCTGAAAAAGTTGGGTTTGGTTTGAAGAAAACATTTCAGAATTACATTAGAGCTGGCCTACAAGTGAACTAAAAATACCTGCTCATCTCAGTGGTCTTGGCCCAGGGCCTTTCCTTTTACTGTAAAAGTCAGGCTGTTGGAACAGTTGGAGTTCAGCTTGCTTGCTGTCTAAACTAGTGTTCTCTGATAACTTCTGTTACCATTGAAACACAAGCCCTGTTGCATTTAAGAGAATGTTTGGAGGTGTGGAAAATAGCCAAGAGAAATGTCTACTTAGTGTTCAAACCTCTAGGCTTCCCGTGCAGTAACTACACTACTTAGATCTGTTAAGAAACGGGAGAAAGACATTCATCAGTAAACATTACACAGCAAGGGTAAAAGACGGAATGGAGTAAAGAAGGCTGTTAAAATCAGCCTAAGATGATTATTTGAATTGCAAAGAGAAATGTTCAGACATAGCTAGAGCTGCTAAACATAACTCTTGAAGTTTTTCCAGAACAGAGGGATTGGGGGGAATGAGACCAGTGAAGGAGAAAATTAGAAAATTATAAGACAGAATGGGAGATGAAGTTTCAGAAGCTGGTAAGATAGCTGAAATACATGATATTATTAGGTCTTAAATATATTTATAAAGGTGAAAATTTTAAAACATGTTTTCTGACTTTGGCTCTGTGATTTTAAGATTGAAATGAAGATATTAAATCTGGACAAAGAAATCACCAATGGTAACAGCTAGGTTATAGCATGAAGGATTAAACAGAAAGATCAAAAATCAATAGCCCAGGGAAGATATTCATGGTAAGTTGAATAAGTCTGGGTGAGATCATTTGAGTGGCAATGAATCAGAATGGTACCAAACATCCCCAAATTTGGCAGAGGGCAACCCTCTGCACATCAACTACTATATATATATAGTATATATATAAAGCAGTCACTGCAATTGATCATCTGCTTTTTTAAAGGCATTCCTGTTCAGGGACATAGAATAGGGACTATAAAGACGACAGTACGAATTTTTAAAGTAACTTGTGCCGCAGACTTTACTAACATGTGTTTGGCTGGGTATCCTATTTTCTGGCACAGTATAGAGAACAGAGGGAGTTTCCCCCCACGAGCAACTGCAGTACCAGCTGTTGCCCTAAATATTGTACCTGTTCATGACGGAGATGACTTTAAAGCCAGGTTTCAAGCTTAGGGAAAATTTTACATTTTGTACATCAGCAAACATTGCTATCGGATTTGTAAGTCTAGTTACAGCATTTACACACACAAAGAAAGGAGTTGATGAGGAACGTACTTCAAAAGGAGTAATAGTAACAGATTCGTTTCTTTAAAAATGTAAAAGACGGGGCGCCTGGGTGGCTCAGTCCGTGAAGCGTCTGACTCTTGATTTCAGCTCGGGTCATGATCTCAGGGTTGGGAGATTGAGGCCCACATCAGGCTCAGCGCTGAGACTGCTGGTCCCTCACCCTCTGCTCCTCCCCCCACTCATGCATGCACACGTGTGCTCTCTCTGTCTCTCTCTCAAATAAATACATTTTTAAGAAATAAATAAAGATGTAAAAGATGATTATCTTTAATAAGCCTTAACAAACCTACAGCATTTCTAAAGCCCAGAAAACATAAATGGCACATGTGTATGACAATATCCCCAAATAATATTATTTAGAAAATGTATAGAAATTTGTATGACAGTATTCCCAAATGATATTATTTACACATTTAACCCAATAATTTATTAATAGTTTAAGAATTAAAAAAGAGGAAGAGATATCAGAACATTAGATCATGACTTGAATAATCATGAAGAAAAAAGATGCCTTTTTCATTGGCACTGGCGGCATACATAAAAGACAAAAATAAATTGAGAACCAACATTAAAGTACTTTTTTTTTTTTTAATTAAAACATGGAATGTTCTTTACCTGTAGTAGTGAGACAGTCCTGGGTCCTTTCAGAACCAGCTGCAGCCTAGAGAAATGAGACACTAGAGAAGGATAAGCTTCAGTGAGCTTAACAGCCTTAACATATTCTTCCATGTTTCTTTGGATAGTCCTTCAGTATTTTTTAAAGCAGTCGTTACTTGATATCAACAACCTCTTCATGGACCGAACAGTACCAATTCCTCTTAATTATTCATGTTTGGTCATTTAAAACAATACAGTAAATATGTGTTGATCTGTAATCTACAAGAATGACTTGGCATGCAGCCTGATTTTGAACAAGAATTTCTGTGAATAATAAGGCCATTAAAACTAAAAACATAATTGTATTTGATCCTATGGCAGGCATTACAAACTACTGGGTAATGTACTCATTTCTAATGAAGGGGCCTGAGAGAATCAATAGTCTCCAGGCATCTATAAGCATTTGTCAAGTTGATTCTACATTCCAACTTTTACTAACATTAGACTCACAACGTTGCAGGGATTTCTTATCAGTTATTCATGTGTGGTTGTTGTGATGCTCCATTTGGACACACTCTGGGCTTTACATTTTGGAGTTGTCAGTGTTCTCAAAGCAAAGCCAGAACCTTTCATCCCTGACTTTGATAAAAATGACATGAAATACCAGTACAAGTTGTAAGCTGAAAGAGAAAAAAAAATCTAAATAAATAACTTCCCAAGCCTCCTGGCTGGCAGGTTCTATTGATAGAATATCTCCATCAAGGAAAGTAGTGTGCATTATGCTATGATTGGTTGATAGCACCATCTTTGAGGTTGTTTGGGTCCATTTTGTTTTGGAGATTCTTCAGCAGGTGTTTCTGGGAGTCGTATGTAAGACATCTTCAAATGAGTTCTATCTCGTTGTCCATGTGCTTTAATAGATGGAGTCAAGCTATGCTTTTCAAAAGGGCATGGGTGTACTGAGATTGTGGACTTTAAGTTCAGGAAGGAATTTAAAAACCCAGTGTATGGTTTCACAAAGTAAAGAATTGGAAGTTACTGATCTGTATTTATAAGTAGTCTAAGTAAATTTGAAGAAACAATGACCTTTCAACACTATTAGCAAATAATGACCTAAGTTATAGTATATACATTCAATTCAAAGCTTTACCAACACCCCAACCAGTTTCTCTCTCTTTTTTTTTGTTTTTCTACTCCTAACCATATATTCCTCCTGTCATCAGAAAAGAGGTAGATGGTTCTCTTGACATACTTTGCCTAGTCAATATAAGGGATCATTTAGTAGAGAGTGTGTTTTGATTTTTTTTTTTTTTTTTGGTCTAAGCACACAAGCCACACACACACACATACCCCCAAAGCACAACAAAACACAACATACCAACTATCTTATCAGTTTGGTGTCTGTTTGAAACTACTCAAAAAGAAAGCAGTAGAGGGAGTCGTCAGAATTCTCATTCTAGTTGAGAGAAGGAAAGAGAAGCCATTGTATATGAGCATCTGTATGAGGCTCTTATGGACGTGGGAAGTCTCCTGGTATCATTGTGGAATGACCCCAGGAAACAGCAGAACAAGTTGGAGCAATCCAGTGGGTCTGACGTTGTCACCATTTCCCTGCTGTTTATTTTAGAAAACAGTCCAAACAAAGCAAAACCTCTCTTCAAAAGAGCAACATCTCATACTTTAAAAACCACCTTGAAAAAGCTGTCACTACGCTGGGAATGAATCAGGTTCATTTTGCCTATCTTCTGTCCTCTTTTCACTGGAGGTGGTAGAAAAGGCCTTAGTGGAACCAACCAGAAATAAAGACCTTAGAGCAGGTGGTGATGCCATCTGGTTATTTAAATCAAGGCAAAACCAACCCCTTCCCAGAAGATGAAATTCTAAAAACTGATGATGTGCAGAGTCTGACTTAATCCAAGGGAGAATAAATGGGCAGAGTTGGTTAACCTCCAGTTCTTCGTTAGCCATATTTTTAAGAAATGTTAAACGTTAATAGATGATGAGAAAGAGACTAGAGCGGGTGCCTGGGTGGCTCAGATGGTTAAGCATCTGCCTTCAGCTCAGGTCATGATCTCAGGGTCCTGGGATCGAGTCCCACATCGGGTTCCCTGCTCAGTGCAGAGCCTGCTTCTCCCTCTCCCTCTGCCACTCCCTCTGCTTGTGGTCTTCTGTCTATCTCTCTGTCAAATAAATAAATAAAATCTTTAAAAAAAAAAAAAAAAGAGACTAGAGCAAATGCTAAAGATTGAGTGAAATTTTTTTCTATACTACTGTCTCACCCTAACTCCTTAAGTCAGAATTCATGCCATCATCTGGGAAATAGACCTATCCTCCTTCTGCATACACTTTTTTTAAAGGATTTTATTTAGACAGCTGGGGGAGGGGTGGGGAGGGGTGGGGAGGGGAAGGAGAGAGGATTCCAAGCAGACTGCCCCCACAAAGTGCAGAGCCCAACATGGGGCTCGATCCCATGACCCTGAGGTCATGACCTGAGCCAAAACCAAGAGTCAGGCACCTAACTGACTGAGCCACCCAGGCGCCCCATCTGTATACATTTGTTAATATGCATACCATTTCTTCTTTGCTAAGTTGAGGATGATCTATTGTCTATGTGAGAGAATTGGCAATGTTTCTCAAAGAGGAGTGGTGGTAGCATTTGGGACAGGAAAATTTTTCATTGGGCAGCACTCTTCCACATAGTAGAGGGTGTTTCACACCCTGGCCCTACCCACTCAATGCCAGTATCTTCCCTCTCCCACCCCACTGTGGCAATGAAAAATATCCCTGGATATATCCAAATGAACCATGGGGGAGGGACGTGGCCGCACAGTACCCAAGTTTGAAAGTTGACCCTCTTCCCTTCCCTCCTTTCTCTCCCTGTACCTAAAAGGATTTAAAGAAGCATTTGATGGGATTAATTTGCCAAGAGGGCTTTCATTTGCTTTTTACTATACTCTTGAATCATATTTTTAATTCAAGAATTTTATAACCTTGCAAAGCCATATTTTTAGGTCCCACTTTACATTCCCTAGCTTTCTTCTTTAAGGCCAGTCTTACTGGTAAAGTTGAAATACTTTTTTTTTTTTTTTAAAGATTTATTTACTTGTCAGAGAGAAAGAAAGAGAAAGAGCACAAGCAGGGAGAACGGCAGGCAGAAGGAGAAGCAGGCTCCCTGCTGAGCAAGGAGCTTGATGCAGGACTTGATCCCAGTACCCCCGGATCATGACCTGAGCCAAAGGCAGACACTTGGTTAACTGACTGAGCCACCCAGGCATCATGAAATACTTTCCTTTTAAGGACTGATTACCTTAAACAGTTTTTTTGTGTACTGCTAAGCGCCTTAAAGTTTGTTGTTGTTGTTGTTTTGGTTTGTTTTAAAGCACTGCCTAGTTCCTCAACAGGCAAATGCTATATATTTATCATCTTTCTAATTTGAGGCCTCTCTCAGATCAGAGAATATTCCCATACCAGATGCTGTCTGTTAGGTTAAGCATATATGTACTTTTGATACATTTCCTCATTCTCTTTTACCTAAAGTAGGTATTATTGGATGATGAAACAAACAGGAAAATGTCAGAGAGGGAATGCTGGGTGAAAAATGGGTTAATACTGTGAAGGCCAGAGTGTGAATGTGTTAAGTTTAAGAAAAAAATGAATTGAAATTAAGGAGGAAAAGGATTTTCTGAAAGGGCCATGAAATAATTAATTGTTTTGTAGGAGAGGGCCTTTCCATGTAGGCAGAGAATTTTTTCTTCACTTCTTTCTGAAGAGACAGTCAAATAGAGAATCTCATCTCTTAATTAGAAAGAAAAATACTCATCAAACACATCTCATCACTGGAGAGCTAATGATCCACAGCTGTTAGTCTGAAAGGGCAGGCTTTTTTCCTGAACAGGAGGAAGTGTTAATCATTTTGGATGAGATTTCTTTTTAAAATATACTGTAGTTTGCAAAAGAATAGGATATTCAATATTCACACTTAAATGATTTTTTTGAAGTGTTCTCCCCCAGGGATACTGTCATGTGTTGCACTGAATGATCATTGAATGCAGGCATCTTCCACTGCACTTCAATGAGAGCATCAATTGATGGGATGATGTGAATCGCCCCGTCCTGCCTGGGACTCTTAAGACCCCAGGCTCAAAGAAAGAAAAATCATGCATGTCTTGCACCTCCTAAGAAATGGTGTTGCTCTAAAATCTTAATATTTTGAATCATTCACTCTACTTGACATAATTTGCCTTGTTTAAATACGAGTGAAAAGCCTTAGCCCACCTTCACTTAGCTTCTGAGTGAAAAAGGGTTTTTTTTTTTTTGTTTGTTGGTTTGTTTAATCTTCATGTGAAAAAGTAGGGCTTTTTTTATCTGTAAAAATGTAATTGGCTCATTCATTTTCTAATCTCTGGCTGTACCGGCACCTTGCTAACCTCTTCTAAACATTTTGGACAGAAGAAAACCCCGTTTAATAGAAACGTTGTGAATAGCCAACTTTTGATTATTCAGAGCCATGCAAGATAGTGAGAAAGGGGAGGAATGAATTTGGGCTTCACAAACCTCATTTTGACCATTAGTTGTTGACCTCTCTGCCATGCGAAACCCTTACCAGAGCACCTAAGAAGTGGTATTCCATTTCCTTGCACTAATGCAAAAGTAGTTATCCCAGAGCAAGAGGAAGGAAAGATATAGACATACAGAAAATCTACAAATTGAATGATCAGTCTGTAAATAATTGATAACGTTTGAGCATCAATATTCACTGTAAAAATCCTCCTTCGAGGCAGTGGAGTACTGATGCAAAAACACACTGGATTGGGGATCAGAAGGCCTGACTCTGCCACCCAGTAGCAGGTGTCCGTAGACAAGTCTCAAATTTGAGCCTCAGTTTACCTATTTGCAAAACAAGCACAGTAGTCTCTGCTTTCCCAGCTTGCCTCTCAGGACTTTTTCCCTAAAGTTTGTTTTTTATGTAATGTGATATAAGACATTTGTTAGGATGAATGATTTTATTTATCTTTCAGTAAATTATAGATTTTCAAAAAAGCCACTCTGAATATTTATGATTAAATTTAGATAGCTTTTAAAGTCTAGCCCAAATAGACACTGAATAATTGCATTCTGTGATGTTGATGCTAATGTCATAGGCAAGATAACATTGATTTAGGTGAAAGGCATTTGGATTTAAAAGCAAAAAAAAAAAAATTATGAACAGGAATTGATAGTCACAAAACAGCTAGTTCAGAACAAGATTCTTTTATATCTAGGGGCAGGTATAGAGGTTGTTTAAAATGGTTAACATTTAAATGCCTGATTAAGTCTGGAGTTCACAAAATCTGCAATGTGTGCTAATGCCAATTACTAGAAATAATGAGTTTATGTAAAGACCTGGATTTTTCTTGTTTCAGCTATTAGCAAAAATTTTAACAGCAACCCCTCTAATTGCACACTTACGATTTCCTTCCAACAAAACCCTTTCACACACAAATCCCTCTAAGAAACACCACCCATCTTCTATAACTGCTTAAAGGGGAATTATGATAGTGACCATTCCTGGAGTATTAGTTTATAAAGTCTCTGAATTTTTCAGAAACAATTTTAAATATGAAAACATCAAATTGATAATACTTGGACTTACTGAGTACTTTGTGATAAAGTGTTTTCACACACTTTACAGGAGTTGTTCCCCACAGCCAACTTGTGAAATAGGCAGGTGTTACCATCTCCATTTGATAAATAATAGACTCAAATAAAAGAGAATAACTGACTTGCTCAAGGTCCTGTGATGATCAAAGAGCAGAAATGGATCTAAAACCACTTCTTCAGTCTTCTGGTCCAGACCATATTTATTATAGACACCACTGTCTCCTTGGAAAAAGAATATGTGTCAGTTAGCTTTTGCTGTATAACAAACCACCCCATAATTTGTAGCTTAAAGCAACTACCACTTATTTAGTGATGATTCTGTGGGCCAGCACTTTGGACCAGGTTCAGTTTGGGTTCTGGAAGTATGGGCAGGATAAATGCTGGGACTTTTATGGTTTGTATTTATATTCTGTGACTGTGTCAGGGATTTTTTTTGAATTGTTCCCTGATTTCTTTTTCTACCCCATTTTAGCCTGTTATGATATCTGACTTTTTTCTCTCAAACTCAGGAATAAGTGGAGTCAGGACCAAGGATAGATCCTATATTGTCTGGTCTTTCCTGGGGTTTCTCTGAGATATCTTTCACGTGCTGCCCTAGGAGGACACTGAGGACCTGGTCCTGGGTGTTATCTTGGTTTTTTGTAAGAGGAAAGGATCAATCTCAGTGCAGGTGGTCCCTGAGAGAAGGGAAGCTTGAGTGTAGAGACAATAAACTAAAAGGCACCCTCCCTCCTCTGAAGGCTCTCTTTATTGGATAATCCTCTCCTGCTAATAATTATTATAATAATCACTAATACTATAATCCAGAGACCATGTCATATCTTAATTTTGAACATCAACTATTGTGTATCACATAGTAATGTTCAATAAGTATAGTTTATTGTTAATCGGTGTTTATGTTCTTTTTTACTTTGACCTTTTGAAATCTCCAGTTAATTATTTTTTTTAAAAGATTTTATTTATTTATTCATGAGAGACAGAAAGAGAGAGGCAGAGGGAGAAGCAGGCTCCCAAGGAGCAGGGAGCCCAATGCGGGACTCGATCCCAGGACCCCGGGATCATGACCTGAGCCGAAGGCAGACGCTTAACCAACTGAGCCACCCAGGCGCCCACTCTCCAGTTAATTATTGAGGAAGAAAAAAAATGAATGCTTTTGTATTTAGAGTTTATTCAAAGCTCTCTTGTTTTTTTTTTTAAAAAGGTATTCTCAACAGCAGAGGCCCCTTACCTAATTACCTAAATATTAGATTCTTTTTTTTTTTTTTAAAGATTTTGTTTATTTATTTGAGAGAGAGAATGGAAGAGAGAGCACGAGAGGGGGGAGGGTCAGAGGGAGAAGCAGACTCCCTGCCGAGCAGGGAGCCCGATGCGGGACTCGATCCCGGGACTCCAGGATCATGAGCTGAGCCGAAGGCAGTCGCTTAACCAACTGAGCCACCCAGGCGCCCTAAATATTAGATTCTTTTTTTTTTTTTTTTTTAAGATTTTATTTATTTATTTGACAGAGAGAGACACAGTGAGAGAGGGAACACAAGCAGGGGGAGTGGGAGAGAGAGAATCAGG
>NW_028017698.1:0-715 GCF_054177405.1 Leptonychotes weddellii
TCCCGGGGTGGTTGTGAGAAGTGGGTGAGGTAGTGTTCGGGGAAGGGCTTTGAAAACCATAAAGCAGTGTTTCCTGGTCTTTTTCTTGACCTGACACGCATAAAAAATGATTGTTCAACAACTTGGTAATAGAAGAGGCTGCTTGTGTTGGGAAGCACATGGCTTAGAGGTTCTGGCTGCCCTGAAGGTGGAGGGAAGCCTATCTGGGACACGAATTGGGACGTTCAGCTGGGAAGGGTTGGATTATGAAAGTATCTTCAGGTTCCACCAGCATCCCCTGTGAGCAGCTCAGCACGTTCCTGCTTCGGGGAAGGAATGGGGGTACACCTGTCAGATCAGTGATTCTGAGGACACCTGCTTGACCCCCCACGCCTGTGACATTCACTAGTCAAGCTGCAGATTCCGTCAACTCTGGTTTTTGCAGAAGCCACGGAGTTCGGTTCTGTCATAGCTTGCCTATTTGCCCCGTGACACAGCGTTAGTACGACCCAAAGAAGTGAAGAAATATGAATGGTTGAATTGGAGCTTTGGGAATACTAAGGTTTTTAGACTGCCTGAGTCCATTTTCCCTTCTGCTGAGGGGCTTCTAATTTTTTTTTTTTTAAGATTTCCTTTATTTATTTGAGAGAGAATAAAAGAGAAAGAGTGCACAAGTGGGGGGGGGGAGCTGAGCAAGGAGCCTGATGTGTGGCTTGATCCCAAGACCTTAGGATCA
>NW_028017699.1:0-715 GCF_054177405.1 Leptonychotes weddellii
AAGGGAGTAGATATTTCTGATTTTATACAAGTTTTTCCGGATAATTGCAAAGATATAATACTCTCCAATTCATATTATTAGCCCAGTATAATTTTTATACAAATTCCAAAATGTTTAAAGGACACCAAAGCCCAATCACACTCATGAATATACATACAAAAATGCTATTAAAATTATTGGAAACTGAAGCCCCCAATATATAAAAAGAATATCTCATGATCACATTTTATTTATATTAGAAATGCAGGAGTCTTTAAACATTACATAATCACTCAAGTAATTCACTGTATTAACTAGTTAAAAATATAAAACCAAAAAAAAATATAAAAGCATATACTCATTTATAATTATTTCTACAGAGGTAGAAAATGCATTATAAAATCCAGAATCCATTAATGATTTTAAAATGCTTATCAAGCTAGCAAATAGAAGATAGTTTACATAACCTAATAATGATTACCAAAATTCTATGGCAAACATCTCACTTAATTGTCAAATATTAACATCATTTCCACTGAATTCAAGAATTTAAGAATATTAATTATTATAAATTGTATTTAACAGTTTACTCAAGCTTCAACTCCAGTGAGGGAAGAAAAATAAAATTGGAAGTACTATAACTGAATTACAACACTATTTTTAAATGATATATACAATCTAAAAGAATCTAAGAATAAAAACCAGAATTAATGAGAGATTCAAGAGTTACTGCAAA
>NW_028017700.1:0-715 GCF_054177405.1 Leptonychotes weddellii
TGTGACCCTAGTGCAGACTTCACCCCCCAAGGGCAGCACTTGGTTAGCCACAGGCACTTGAAACAAGCACCATCAAACTTTTATCAACACTGACTCCTTCAAGTCAGTCCCAAACACACACACGCGTGTGCGGATGCACGCACACACACATATACACCCCAGCATCTTCACACCAACATATGTGTGCAGGAAGTGGCCCCTTTAGCAGCATTCTCTGTGGATAAGCCCCGATGACAGATAAGTGAGGCATCCTGGGGTTATCAGTGCAAATCATGGCAGTTTTTACGGTTGGTCTGAGTGTGCAGAGGCCCAGGCAGGACCTCCCAACACAGAGGAAACGCAGAGAGGAATCTCTTACTACTCGCTTGCCTAATCATTTCCACTTAACACACAGTGAAAGCAGAACTTTGTGACACACTTGGCGCTGTCTGGCCAAAGGTTCTGCTTTTTCTGGAAGATCTTGGAAAAAGAAAAAAAAAAAAAACCCAAAACTTGTCCCTGAGGGAGGGAGAGCAACTCAGGCTTGCATGCATTCCACGAGCATCCATGGTCACTTTCCTCGCCTGTGTGCCCGGCGCTGTGCTGGGGACCAAGCCCTGAGCACAAGTCGGAGATGTTGCTGCCCTGGAGGCAGCAGTGGTCCCGGAGAGAAAACAGAGGCGAACAGGCAAGCCCGGCTCGAGCTGCCAGGACTCTCTTGCTGGGCTACCTGCAA
>NW_028017701.1:0-715 GCF_054177405.1 Leptonychotes weddellii
AGCATTTCAGTCACCACTATAGATAAGGAAACTAAAGACAATGAATTTGCCCAAGATAAGAAACAGATGAAACACACTTAGACATTATTATAAGAGATGTATTGTAGTCGATGACTTTCACACAAATCTTCCTCACCAGCCAAGGAGCCATTTCTCAATAATTATCATCACACTTCTTACCTTTTGGCTTTCAGCACGTGTAGGACAGCTCTCAAAAACAGCTCATCAAATTCAACCTGTAGTTTCTCCATGGAGTAAGGCTGCTGGGCCAAACCCAAGCCTCGGTTGTGGCTCACAAACTGTGCCCAATGGTCGCTCACATAACCAAGGGTCATCCTGAGCAGGAGGAAAGGCAATACGGCACTTTTCATTAAATTCATTAATTTCATTAATGCACTCAATCCTGGCACCTTTATATTACATTTGAAGCACTAATTTATTCAATACATATTTATGGAACACCTACTATCTTCTAGGCTCTGAAGAGCATTCAGTGAGGGGACAAGCTACCCTCACGCAGCTTACATTTAGTGCAGGGCAAACAGACATTAAACAAAATAAAGTAAAAAGTATAGTCTGTCACATGGTCATAAGTGACGATGAGGAAAGTAAGTAGGAGAGGGCACTAAAGTTTCTCGGGAGTTGGCCAGAGGAGGGGGGTTGGTTGGGAGCAAGAAAGGCCTCACTGAAGAGCAATATGCGAGTAAAGACCGGA
>NW_028017702.1:0-715 GCF_054177405.1 Leptonychotes weddellii
GCAGGGTCTGAGGATGGGAGGAACATGTCTCATAGATTTAAATTCTAAGGAGACTGAGGGGCACCTGGGTGACTCAGTCGGTTAAGCATCTGCCTTCAGCCCAGGTCATGATCCCAGGGTCCTGGGATTGAGCCCTGCATCAGGCTCCTTGCTCAGCGGGGAGTCTACTTCTCCCTCTCCCTCTGCCTGCCACTCTTCCTGCTTGTACTTTCTCTCTCTGTCAAATAAATAAATAAATAATCTTAAAAATAAATAAATAAATAAATTCTAAGGAGACTGAGAATTCTAAATTCAAACTGATCTTGCAGGCCATCAGGAAGGTGTATTTGTCAAGGTAGGAGGCTAGTATTGTTAGCTAGATTTCTAACTTTTAAATATTTGGATATTTGGCATGTGGGCCCCCATCTGGACTCCTGCCTTGGGCCCTCCAGTGTTAGGGGTGGGCCTGCCTCAAGGAGATCAGGGGGCCTGCAGGCAGAGAGGATGGACCCTTGCCCTCTGGCTACCTGCCTTTGAGCTACAGAAAAGCAGAGGTTCACCCAACACCCTGGGAGAGGTTTGTCCTTCCCCATGAAAGTTTGGGGCGGGCGGAGATGTGAACCGAAAGCCTGGAGCTTGCTTGGGGTCCTCTGAAGTCAGGAGGCTAGCTGAAATAACCCAGCACAGCAAGCAAGCACAGTAAGGAGACAAGATGGCTGTGGGCAGCCTGCTCCCC
>NW_028017703.1:0-715 GCF_054177405.1 Leptonychotes weddellii
CGTGGAAGCCTATTTCTCTAGAAGAGGTTGTGTGCCAGGGACAAGACACCCGGGCTCAGGACAGGTGAATCGCTTCACAGTTTATTAAGAATCAGCTAAGTTGCCTGTTTCGGCCCTGACGACCTTGCTTGTCAGACGGTGGCCACCAGAGAGCAGAATTTGGAGCCCACCGCCGAGGAGGGAGGCTCCCTGCCAGGGCGGCTCACAGTGCCCGGACGCTGACCCTGCTGTCCCTGCTGTGTGCACCCGCCTTGCACGGAGCTGCAGAGATGCCAGCCGCATGGAGACTGTGACGAGAGGGACTGAGCAGGTGGGGGCCAATCAGTGGGGATGACAGCACACAGACACACTTGGGATGGAGGAGTGCAGCCGGGACAAGGAGGAGAAAGGCAAGGGGGAAGCAACCAGGCTAGTTTTCGCTGTTTGTCCACCAAGCGGTGGGAGCAGGCTTCCAGGAGCCGTGCACACCAGCAGCTACGCATCGGGCTGTCTCAGATGCCGAAGAAGTCCCTGTGCAGCAGCCGGGGCTCAGGAGGCACTGAGGAAACATCATGTCCTGCCTCTGAAACCAGAGAAGTGTCCTGTCAGGAACAATCGCTGTTCTGCAAAACTCCCAGATTTGGAGTGCTCAGCATGCTCTGGCCCACAGGCTGCAGATCAGTTCTGGGGGAGACCAGTTAGTACCATCTGGATCTGGGGAGACTGCAGCTAGGGG
>NW_028017704.1:0-715 GCF_054177405.1 Leptonychotes weddellii
TTTGCAGTAACTCTTGAATCTCTCATTAATTCTGGTTTTTATTCTTAGATTCTTTTAGATTGTATATATCATTTAAAAATAGTGTTGTAATTCAGTTATAGTACTTCCAATTTTATTTTTCTTCCCTCACTGGAGTTGAAGCTTGAGTAAACTGTTAAATACAATTTATAATAAATAATATTCTTAAATTCTTGAATTCAGTGGAAATGATGTTAATATTTGACAATTAAGTGAGATGTTTGCCATAGAATTTTGGTAATCATTATTAGGTTATGTAAACTATCTTCTATTTGCTAGCTTGATAAGCATTTTAAAATCATTAATGGATTCTGGATTTTATAATGCATTTTCTACCTCTGTAGAAATAATTATAAATGAGTATATGCTTTTATATTTTTTTTTGGTTTTATATTTTTAACTAGTTAATACAGTGAATTACTTGAGTGATTATGTAATGTTTAAAGACTCCTGCATTTCTAATATAAATAAAATGTGATCATGAGATATTCTTTTTACATATTGGGGGCTTCAGTTTCCAATAATTTTAATAGCATTTTTGTATGTATATTCATGAGTGTGATTGGGCTTTGGTGTCCTTTAAACATTTTGGAATTTGTATAAAAATTATACTGGGCTAATAATATGAATTGGAGAGTATTATATCTTTGCAATTATCCGGAAAAACTTGTATAAAATCAGAAATATCTACTCCCTT
>NW_028017705.1:0-715 GCF_054177405.1 Leptonychotes weddellii
ACAACAAGAACGAGTGAAAGTCTACACAGTTTAGAGCTCCTAGCCACTGAGACTCCCTGAGATAACACTGCATAAAACTAGTTTGTCCCACAAAGATGGGACCCCCCTCTGGAGCCCCAGAAAACATGGCTATCGCCATCAATTGTGACACCAAAGAAGGGAACATTTGCTGAATGCATGTCATAGTTGGAAGAGCTGTGAACAGTCAGAGTTAAGTAACTACAGATCAGTTTTAGACATGAAGTCAAAATTTTAAATGCAGATAGAGAAACATTAATTAGGGGTGTCTGGGTGGCTCAGTTGGTTGATCTCAGCTCAGGTCTTGATCTTAGGGGAATGAGTTCAAGCCCCATGCTGGGCTCCATGTACCCCAATCTTGGGGTGCCTGCCTGGCTTAGTGTGTAGATCATGCTACTCTTGATCTTGGGGGTTGTAAGTTCAAGCCCCATGTTGGGTGTAGAGATTACATAAAAAAATAAAATCTTTTAAGAAAAATAGAAACAACCCAATCTTTATTGCCTCTTTCTCTGGGAAATCTTTGACACTTGAGCTGTTTCCAACAACAACTTGGAATATTCAATTTGAAATAAATCCCATGATCTGTCAAAGGCAAGTTTTTTGAAGGAACATATGGCTGTCACTGTATTCAGAATACCAAGAATATTTTATATCAAGTTTCTTTTTTGCTTAAAATTTTAAAAAATGTAGGCCAAAG
>NW_028017706.1:0-715 GCF_054177405.1 Leptonychotes weddellii
ATTAGAAACAGCCCAAAGTCCACTGGACTATTCATGTGGTGAAATATTATGAAAACATCTAAAAATGACATATCTTTGTAAAATGATGTGGACAAGATATTGTGAATAAGATAGTGTGGGTGAAATATATCAAACAGAGGAAGTTGTAGAATGGTATATGAAATATGATCCTTTTGGTATAAAAATTATTATTTAAACCCGATTTATACTGAACTCTGAAGCTATTCTCAATCCTTGGGGCCGATGTTCTCTCCAGAAACAGGGCCAGGAAAGGGGGTATTTTAACTTGCTATTGTTTTCAGTTTAGAAAATCAGTCATTTTCTTTGGGCCAGGCACTCTGCTGGGTTCTTACAAAAATTATCTAATTTCAACTTCACCAATACCCTCTAAAGTTGAACCTCCTTACCTGAGGCTCAGAGTCATTGTGAAACCTGTCAACAGTTAGTAAGTGGCTCAATTAGGATTCAAATCCAGATCCACATGCCCTCAGAATTGGGGCTCTCAGCAATCATTCCATGCATCTATCCATGCATCCATCTGTCCATCCATCCATCCATCCATCCCTCCCTCCATCCAACCTTCCATCCATCCATCTACATGTCTGTCCATCCATCCCTCCACCATCCACACATCCATCCACCATGCATCCATCCATCCATCCACCCACCCACACACCCATCCATCCACCCACACATCCATCCATCCATCCATCCA
>NW_028017707.1:0-715 GCF_054177405.1 Leptonychotes weddellii
GCAATTCTAAAAGAACAGCTAGCAAAATGTCAAAACCACCAGAAACTCCAAGGGAGAAATTTAAAAGCAAAGCTAGTCTATTTTAAATGACAGGCTGAGATAAGGGAGGAATGGCTTTCTGGTGTCCAGTGAGATGTTGTGATTATTAATGTTGGAAGCAAATCTTTTTCACGATGTTTCATCCTATTTAAGCCTTCTATAGACATGACTCAATTTGAAGCAAGTATCTGTTGCAAACCAGATGTTGGCCCTTTGATCTATGATTGTCTACCACCCAAATCTACCCTACTCTGTCTCTTCATTAACCATGTAGCAGAGGTTAGGTATTTATTTCCCAAGGTGTGTATTATACAATTCCACAAAACCTGAAAAATTGTAATCTGCAATCTGACCTATCCCACAACACAAATGCGTCCCCCACATTTGCATGTTTCTTCATAAGTATTCTAGGACATTTTCTAGGTTTGTGTTTGCTTTGTTAACATATATAACTGAAAGATATATAAGGAAACAGACAAAGCATTCCTTTTTTTTTACAAACCTCAACAATTCAATTTGATAAGTATTTGTGATTACTTGTTGTTATATTTATCTTTTATATATCTTTCATAATGTTATTTAACTTTACCACATATGTATGCTTTATTTTCACAGCAGGGTAACTCTTTAACAACACATATTTATTAAGGGCTTCTGAAGACCAGGCACTTCCTGA
>NW_028017708.1:0-11272 GCF_054177405.1 Leptonychotes weddellii
TTTTTTTTTTTTGTAGCATTATTTGCCCTAGGAATAAAATGGTAATATCCAAATATATTTTAAATGTTTTTGCCCATCTTTCAAGTTATCATTTCCTTATTAAATTTAGGAGTCCTTTATTCTGTATATAGGTAATGGATATAGAAATTGTAGTATTTCAATATAAAAATATGCTATAAATATATTAAGAAGGAATTAATACTGTATCTGTCAACATGAATAAATCTCACAAACGGGATACAGAAGGAAGGGTATATATTCACTATGATACCATATGAAGTTTGAAACCATACAAAACTTTAGAGATTCATATGTTTATATTAAAAGTATGAAAAGAGATATGGAATGAGAGATATCAAATTTAGTATTTTACCCCTGGGGTGGGAGGAGGCTAATATGATAAGGAAAGAATACCCAAGGGGTTGTGGTTTGTGCCATACTGTATTGGTTAAGTCTCCTTTCTTCACCTAGCTGGAGTACATAGGTGTTTCCTTTGATTCTCAACACCTTATTTGTATGTATTAAATATTGACTTATAAATAAAACAGATAAATCTTAAAAATAAATAAGGTAAACATCATTTCCTGTTCCAATTGCTATTTTTTATTTTTTAAATTAACATACAATGTATTATTTGCTTCAGAGGTACAGGTCTGCGATTGCTTTTTTTAATAATGAAGGGATTTTCTCGGGCTCTGTTCCTTCTTTATGGCTCACACTCTCTCTCTGGTGGTCACTCCCTGCAACAGCAGATAATTTCCCTGTGATGTCTTAACCGTAGTGACGAAATGAAATGCTGCGGACTTTCAGCTCCATCCTCGTGCTCTTTGTCATACCAACTTTCCACTCAAAGACCTGTGAATCTTAAAGTGCATTGATAAAGACATCACAAAAAACATTCAAGAAGTTCCACCTTCCTGGGGCGCCTGGGTGGCTCAGCTGGTTAAGCGACTGCTTTCGGCTCAGGTCATGATCCCGGAGTCCCTGGATCGAGTTCCGCATCGGGCTCCCTGCTTGGCAGGGAGTCTGCTTCTCCCTCTAACCCTCCTCCCTCTCATGCTCTCTGTCTCTCATTCTCTCTCTCTCAAATAAATAAATAAAATCTTTAAAAAAAAAAAAAAAGAAGTTCCACCTTCCTGAGGACATGAACAATTAAAGAGGCTTTGTTTGGTTACTCTAAGGGAGGATGTGGGATGGGGGAGGTTGCAGTACAGTTTAGTTTTATTTTGGACTGAGAATTTAAGAGGAGAGTAACTTGAAAGAGCGTGTAAAACATTATGTGCTTATATTGTTATTCGCATTAAAATTAATCTGACAATAATCTACTTACTTCGCTTGAGTTCTTAACCTAATTTTTTTCTAATAACATTTAAGCCTATTCTTCTGTTTCATTTTTCCTCTGTGATAATAGGCAACACATGCCCACTACTTTCTGGATATTGTTCTTTCACAGGCTGATATTGCCTGTTAAATTTTTCCTCTTTTTTTTTTTTTTTTAAGATTTTATTTATTTATTTGACAGAGAGACAGTGAGAGAGGGAACACAAGCAGGGGGAGAAGCAGGCTTCCCGCTGAGCAGGGAGCCCAGCGCGGGGCTCGATCCCAGAGTCCTGGGATCATGACCTGAGCCGAAGGCAGACTCTTAACGACTGAGCCACCCAGGCGCCCCTCTTTCTTGCATCTTTCAAATAAAGAGTTCTTATTGGGCTGTGGTAGTAAATTAGTAAAAAGTAATAAGGGTTGTTTAAACAGCTTCTTGGTTCTAAACTTCCCATCTGTGGTGATAAGAATGTCTCTCTACTCCTGGTACAGAGAGGGTACATTTCACATGGGAGATTTAATTCCTGCTTTCAGGGTAACAGAGGAGGGTCTGAGCGTTCTTCTCGTACAGGCTGTCTCTTAAGTAACTTTTAGTTAAAATAATCAATACACCAAAGTAGCACATTTTGGGGGCAGTCTGCCCTTGGCCCTTACAGTATACACCAAGGATAATTTATCCCAGAAGAAATTGATCTGTCTCAGGTGTCTGGCTACTGATCTCCCTTGCTGCTCACCAGTAATCTTGCTGTCAGTCTAAGTAGGTCTTTTTTTATCAGTTCAGAATCTGTTGAAAGTTTCTTCATTCCAAAGCCCTTGTGAGGAAAACACTGGGTTGATAATTGAATTTTTTTTTTTTTTTTTTTTTTTAGATTTTATTTATTTATCAGAAAGAGGGAGAGAGACAGAGAGAGCACAAGCAGGAAAAGTGGCAGGCAGAGGGAGAGGCAGGCTTCCTGCTGAGCAGGGAGCCAGATGTGGGACCCGATCCCAGGATCCCGGGATCATAACCTGAGCCAAAGGCAGATGCCCAACCAACTGAGCCACCGGGCGCCCCGATTTTTTTTTTTAAACTGTGGTGGCTTGTCTCCCTTTCCGAAAATAGGTGAGATTATACATACATCTTGGGAATATACATACTGGGAATGCTGACATTTGAAATGTGATGTAAAAAGTCATTTGTAAAAAAAATTGGGTGTGAGTAAACAGAAAAAAAATTAGAAGGAAATGCTCAATGTGTTAATAGGAATAAGAAGTTTGTACAAATAGGATTGCATGTCAGGGGTAAGGTTGTACGAAAGGGAGACTTCCAATAACTACATTGTATAATAGTTAAACAGTTGGTTTACAAATATTTTGGGTAGTTTTTACTTTCAGCATTCCTTTTTTACCTTTTAATCATTTTCAAAATGATGTTTAAGAAAAGAAATGAATAAAAACAACATTTCAGGGTCCAGGTAACTTTCCTGTAAATACTAGAGGGAAGAAATAAGAAAAGAGTTACACAGGGACCATCAGATGGAGACACAGATGGGGGTGGAATTAGCAGAGGTCATGGAGAGAACGTGACCCTGGTTGACCTGAGGCCAAGGCAATTAGAGGCTCCCCACCGCTTCTCCGTCCTTGGAATGTGTGTTTCACTTGCTTTCTCAGCACTAGAAGCTGCTGCACAGACACAGCCTTGAGAGAGTGACGTGTTGTTGAGACCATTTGGATTTATAGGTGACAGAACCCAGTGAAGGCCTCCACATATACTTTTAAGATTCTGGCAACGGGACGCGGAGATTTATTCAATTTGCAACAGCCCGAGACATACCTTGTAAGTAAGTTACCTTGCTTATTAAACCTGGCACCTACCGATCTGGCGTGGTCTGCCTCTTCGGTCTCTCCTTGCCCTCTGTGTACGGGGGGCCGGTTTGCAAGCTGACAGTTGGGCAGCCTGCTAGGAGACTGATGAAATGAGCATCTGTGGGGGAACTCCCGCCTCGGTGTGGGGAGGGGTGTCCTGTATGTTAGATGCTTGCGGACTTCTGCAGGAGTATGGGGCGCCCGGAAAGCACCAGCTGGTCTAATGCGCTCGTCAGAGGAGCTGCACATGGCTGCCAGAAGCGGGCTGGCCTCTACTATGGGCCATTTGGTGGCTGCCGATGCCCACCTAGAGGCTGAAGCTCGGGGTAGAAAGTTGGAAGAAGAGCTGACGTTATTAGAGAAGGATATGCTGGTGTCCACTAATCTGCTGGCTTTGGGGCTGGCAGATGAGGTGGGAGAGTAGGATAGTAAGTGGGAGAATTTAGGGTGCCGTTTTGCAACACTGGGGGGGCACAAACTGCTGAGGATTAGGGTCTGAGTACTTGTGACAAAGCCTGTTTGGGAGACTAAGAGGTGGAATCCCTGGGAAAGTGAAGAAAAAGAAGGGTAGGATGCTGCGGTGATTGACAATGAAATAGACGGGGTGCCCCACGCTTTCTGACCCCTAATGCAAAGGAAAGCAAAAACACAGCAACAATAACCCCAGCTAGTTGGGCAGCCCCCAGTTCAGGAAATGTTCATGATGAAAGACTATACTCCCGCTGAGCTTATTGATAGGGCTGCCAAATTCCAACAAAAGGCCAGGGAAAGTATCCATGCATGGTTAGCATGGCTATGGGATATGGGCTGTGTGTGTGTGTGTGTATGTGTGTGTGTGTGTGATTGCATTTCTTTGACTGGGCAGGAGGCAGAGAAAATGAACATCATCACACATTCTGCCCTCCTGCAGTACCTGCAGGGCACCTGGGGGATTCAAGATACTCATTCCCTTTTAGACTGGATTATTCTAACCTTCAGGGAGGTTTGGCCCAATAAGGGGAATTATGCTAGGCATGTGGGATCCTGGAAATCTATAGAGGTGTTACAACAAATTCTTAGAGAGTTAGGGATGACACAAGCCATCTATGCCCCTGTCTTTGAAGGCCCTGATTGGGCTACATTCATGGCAGGAATGAGAGCTAGGATTCTCCAGTCTGCCCCAGTACCTGGTAGAGGACACTGATATGCTTGATGAAACCAGTCATGGGACAAGACATTTATGGTATTAGGCAATCTATTGTTAATCTGGGTTTGACTGACAAGTTCCAGAAGTGGGTATGGGCTATGGGAACCTCATTACTTCTAGGACCCCACCTAAACAAATAGACTGACAACCCAATGCTGTTTTGATCGGCTTATGGAAAGCTTTAAAACCTGGACAATAGTTCAGACCTTCACCTGTTACTATTATCCCTGATGTTCCACCTGCTTCAGCAGAGGCCTCAGTGATTCAGTCCTATTCTGGGTAGGTGCCTCCCATGCCTTAGGTATAAGGTGCAGGCCAAACTGGCCTCCAGGTGAGGGCCATTAGAGGCGATTAGAGGCCTCATGTTGAGCTCACTATTCACTGGCTTCCCAGAAATAAACAAAAGGTGACAGCTCCAGATGACACTGAAGCTAGGTGTACTATAATACATAGTAACCTTCAAAAGTTTTCTAGCCCCCTCAATGCCATTGATGGTTATGGAGGGCAAACAGTTATGATTAGGAAGGTCTTTCTGACACTGCAAAGTGGGTATTCTACCCCACAAGAATATAAAGTTTTTCTCTGTTCAATACCAGAGAAAATATTAGGCAGTGATATCCTACCAGGTCAAACTCTGCAGATTCTATTGCTGAATTTTTCCCGGTTAATCAAACTAATGCTAAGGGGAAATGCCAACTGGGAACCAGTAAGGTTTACTGGTATGGTTCAGTATGGCCACTAAAAAAGCCAGATAGCTCGTGGCAGATGACCATGGACTACAGACAACTGAACAAGGTAGTGCTCCCCATCCATGTGCCTGTGCCCAACATTGCCACCATCTTAGATACCTTGGCCATGGTCCTAGGAATGTATCATGCTGTAATGGGCTTAGCACATTTTTTTTTTTTTTCTGGTGTACCCATGGCCACTGAATTACAAGATTAATTTGCTTTAATATGGGAGAGACAACAATGGACCTATCAAGTGCTTCCTCAAGTCCACCTGCCTGGCTCCACAATATGTCATAGGATGGTAACACGAGATCTGTTCTCCTTTCCCACATCAGTCAAATGGGCCCATTACATTGATAACATAATGTTAACATGTGAAGACTCACCTCTCCTGTAGGACATTCTGCAAACTTTGCTGGAACATCTTTGAGGGAGAGGATAAATATTAAACCCACAAAAAATTCAAGGCCCGGGGACCACTGTAATGTTTTGGGGAGTCATTTGATCAGGTAAGATGTGCATTGTCCCCAAAACTGTGATTGATAAAATGCAAGCCCATTCAACCCCTAAGAACATGAAAGAGATGCAAGTCTTTGTACAGATTTGGAGGTTTTGGAGGATTTTTATTCCCCATCTGACATAGTGCCTCTGTCCCATGTGCTGCCAGGTAAGGAAATGGCACATATGGGACTGGGGATTAGAGCAGCAAGCTGACTTTGAGATGGCAAAAATACTAATGAAACAGATTGAAACTCTGAGCAACTCTCCCAAAGCAGGGCTACGATAAGAGTCAGATGTATCTGTGACTTCAGAAGGTATGAATTGGACACTGTGGCAGAAACAAACAAAAGGAGAGAATACCCCAGGGATTTTGGTCCCAGCTCTGGAAAGGGACAGAAACCCAATATCCCCCCATAAAGCAACAGCTCCTAGCAGTGTGCTATGGAGGCAATGTTCCTCATGTAGAGGAACAATCTTCCTCATGTAGAGCCTCTCATGAAGGTACTGCATAGTATGGTAAGGACTTCCCTGCTCTGAAGGGGTAAATTGAGAATATGTTCCATCCACCCACCTCTGCTATGGCTCAAACTGCCACTTGGACTATGTGGCATGCTTATTTGCAGCAAAGGAGAACCCTGTCTACCAGCCCACTGTCTCTGGAATGCTCCTAGGCCCTGTAGAGTATGCAGATCCTCCAAATGCCTCCACTTCTATTCCTATGGAGAAGAGAATGAGGAAATTCCCATTGATACCTAGTATATGGATAGATCTAATCAAGCAATTGGCCACATGGATTGTAATTGCTGTTCAGCCCAACACTGATGCCATCTGGATTGAAACAGAAACAAACTGCAGCGGCCAGTGGGCTGAACTCAGAGCCCTTTGGCTGGTGATCACTCCTGAGCTCTGGCCGCAATGACAATTGGGCTGTTCTAAAGGGATTAACCCTTTGGCTTGGACAACTGGAAACTGAGGGGTGGACGATCATGAATAAGCCCCGGTGAGATCATGAGATAGAGAAAGGCATTTGGGTCTGCCTGCAAGAGCCTGAGGCAGTCTTCCCTGTCCTCTACATCATAAAGCACTGACACCCCCTGCTAACCAGAAAGCTGATGCCCTAGCTTGGGTTAAAAACCCTAGCAGCCGACCCTTCATTAGATACGGTAAATTGGATGTATAAAAAGAGGAACAACCATAGCACCCACATGGGATGGCATATTGCCAAGGATGCTGGATTGCCCTTGAAATACAGTGATTTTGTTAATGCAGTAACAGCATGCCCTGCATGTTCTAAACAGCACCCAAAGCGACTGCCAGTGGAATCTGGGGCCATCCACTGACGTTCCCAACTGATGAGGAATTGGCAAATTGATTATACTGACCCCTTCCCTCTGAGTCAAGATTCTAAGTATACTTTGGTTTGTGTGGATACTGTATCTGGCTTAACTCAGGCATTTCATTGTCACTGTGCAAACCAGGATGCCACCATCAGGGGATTAAAGAAGCTGAATTCTATGTATGGATATTCTGATCAGATAGACAGTGATCAGGAGTCACATTTCAGAGGTCATTATAGGCAAGACTGGGCAATAGAACATGACATCGAATGAAGGTTCTATCTCCCCTCTAACCCACAAACAACAAGGTTAACGGAAAGGAAAAATGGAGTATTAAAGCAACAGATTAAATGACTAACAGGTGAAACCACCTTGTTGGAATGGACTGAAGTACTGTCCCAGACTTTAATATATTTGAAATACATTTGGATAAATCAGGCCTGTTGCCTCATATGCCAGACTGGGGATCCCTGCTGAAACATCCAATACCTTTAAAAGTATGGAAATCATGGGAAATGGCCATTGCTCCAACTCTTACTTGTGGATCAACATGCTAAGCTGCAGAGAACACTGAGCCCCATCCTGCTGGAGAAAAGAATTATTTATTGGAATTTGCAATAGGACATCTTGTCAGGATATTACTTCATGCCCCTGGGTAAGGAGGAACTACTCAGTCTCCATTGGGATCCCATTGTCCTGCTGTAAGCAGGACACGATACCTGGAATGGAACACACACCATTGAAAAGGGAGAAGGTGGGGAACCTGGTCTGGCATATCCTACCCCCAGTTTATCTCCTCACTTCTAATAGTGCTGCCTCTCCTGGCCAACATGTATGCTATGCACAATCAGATCAAATTCCTAAAGCTGCAGCCACATTAACATCTAAGGATCAGGCCACAGGTGTAATTCTTATGGAAGGGAAAGACCTTCCCATACAAGTTCCTACTAAATATCTGTCTTTTCAACCTTAGATTTCTGCTGCTCCTATGGTGTCTCGTTATAGGATGGACACCTGATGGAAATACCTTTCTACAATCGATAAGCCCACTCCTGTACCCAACAAAGAAATCAATCCAACTATTAGGTATGTGGGCAGATGCCCCTCTCTAGGTTGTCAGGATGACCATGATGGCTATCATCATCCAGGGAGGGGATTAAAAGGCCCTAAAGCAGCACATTAAGGAAAACAAGCTAAGACTGGTACTCTTAATTCATCTGATATTACCAGTAGTGATCCAAAAACCTGGCCAGGTTTATTAATGCTATTAATAACACTGGACATGGTATTCTTTTCCTGTCAATCAAACTACACAGGGAGCCCATCAAACTGCTGACCAGAGGGTCCTAAAAATACCTCTATTAGAGACATGGGTGGCTATGCTCAGATTTGAGATGGGTTTATGTGCATTACCCCAAGTTATGGACATTTGAACACCCAGGTACTGGGAACAGGAAAATTATTCAAAATAGAACTAACCCAATTGTACCAGAAATATGGGATGGATATCACTGGAACTGTGTAGTCATTCAATCACACACAAAGATAATGATTGGTTTAGCTCTAACTGGTCATACTCCCAGGTATTTATTGGGTAAGCCCAAGTGATTATGAGGCACAAATCTTTGGCTGTGGCCTCCACCTGGGCTGTTGGGCCTCTGCACCCTGGGTTTTCCCTGGGCACAGGGGAGAATCTACCTCATGGTAACAACAATTGTCAACCACCCTCTTTTCAAGGCCAGATGGGCATGCTGTATTTTCCACTGGTAAGATCGATGGCCTTCATGTCTGTTCCTTCCATTGGCTTGGAGGACATTACAGCACATATAGAAGCTCTTAACTAAATTCACTCAGCAAGCTTTAAATGATAGCCAACAAAGCCTATCCTTACTGAATACTGAAATGTCTCTTACAAGAAAAGCTGTTTTCCAAAATAGGATGGCCTTGGATATTATCATTGCCTCATGATAATGAGCACCTGTGCCGTCATCCAAACAGAATGTTATATGTTTCTGCTTGATGAGTCTGCTAATGTAGCATCTTTATTAAATCACATAAAGATACAAATGAATACCCTGAGTGATTTGACCCACAACCTAGAGGACTTAATAAAATAAGTGGTTCAGATCATGGGGCTCTTGACAGAAAAAACTGTTACTTATTTTGGAAATCTTTATCTTAATCTCTGTTTTCTGTTGCATATGTCTATACTGTTGCTGTGCTACCTGCCTCCAAGGCAGCCGGTCACCCGCCAAATAGGCCACCTCCATGTTAGTGAAACGCCTCATTGATCTCTCAGGGCACATCAGGAAGGGAGGTGGGGGGGGGGTTGTCATATAAGATTGTAAGAGCCAGTCTCAAGAGAGGAAGTGTTAGAGGAGGTCATTAAGAGAATGTGACTGCCAGTTGGCCCCGCAAGCTGGACCTGGGCAATCAGAGGCTCCCCACACCCTCCCATTTTTAGAATGTGAGTTCTAACTACCTTTCTGAGGCTAGAAACTGCCCCAAGGACTCAGCCTTGAGAGAGAAATGTGGTGTTGAGACCATTTAGGTGGATGTGCCATTGAACCCAGTTAAGGCCTCTATGTATACTTTTAAGATTCTAGCGGGTAGATTGAGAGATCTTACCTTGCGACTGCTCAGAACAAGGCTCACGTGTAAGTTCCTTTGCTTATTAAAACTGGCTCCTACCAATTTGGAGTGGTCTGCTTCTTTCTTCAGTCTTTCTTTGTCCTTTGTCTACGAGGGCCGGTTTGTGAACCAACAGGTTGGCAGCCAAGTATGTTGGTGACGTTGGTGAATCAGGGACTACATTCTTTCTACTGACCCTTCTGTAGAGATAGCTGGTGATTTCAATGGACTGGGGCAAGTTGACAATAAGCCACCTTTCCTGTTCAGCCATGATCTGCTGCTATCTTATGTCTTATAAACTCCCATACAGTCTTCACTATACTCTTCCAAGAAAAAGGAAATGTGATACCTTCCCCTCCAAGTATTCTCCCTAATTCTGGCCTAGTTGACTTCTTCTCATCCTTCAGGTCTCAGCTTAAATATTTCTCTCTCACGGAAGGTTTGTCAATTTTTCCTGCTTTCCAGTCTAAACCAGGTCCATAGACTGCTCAACATCCCAGTATTTTCTTTTTTTCACAGTCCTGCTGGCGGTTTGCTTATGCATATTTGTATGTCTCCCCTAGATTATAAGCTCTATGAAGGAAGAGTGCACATCCATTTGATTTACCACTGTTTTCCTAACCTAGCACTATGCCTGGCACATAGCAGTGCTCAATAACATGCTGAATAAATGAAGAGTAGCTGTATCTATGAGATTGTTGAACAGTTCCTGAGTGTAGTTACATATTTCACCACCTTAAGTACCTCTTTTGAAACACTCATCTGAATCCATTTTGCAATTATATCATTATGCTTTCTAAGAGGGAAACATACTGCCTGTCTTTAGCAGTGATATATGTTTCATGTTCAGTGCATATCAAAAGCTTTCCGAAGATTCTAAAATATGACATCAGGATAGAAGGTTTTGTACTGAGAGTGTTATCAACATAGTAATTCCTGCAATAGGTATTTGCTGACAAGCTCATCTTTTTAAACCATCCCTTTCATCTTATTATTTCTCTGCTCAAGGACATACAATGAGTTTCTCTTGGGCAATCATATTAAATCATAACTGCAAGTGGGAGACTGGGTCAACTTCCCAGCTGCCTCACTTCTGTCTTTTAATAAATAAGGGGTGCAAGATCCAGAGAGGTCTAGAACTGGATAGTGGAGGGGCCGAGAAAGCTTGTCTTGTCTTCTTGGCTTCTCAGGTTGTCTATACTCTGATCCTGTTCTTCTGCCTAATTGTATTTTTTAACATATCCCCTATGCGCTGGCCAGTCTGGTTTCTTTCTTTCTTTCTTTCTTTCTTTCTTTCTTTCTTTCTTTCTTTCTTTCTTTCTTTCTTTCTTTCTTTCTTTCCTTTTTTTAATTTAATTTTATTATGTTATGTTAGTCACCATACATTACATCTTTAGTTTTTGATGTAGTGTTCCATGATTCATTGTTTGTGTATAACACCCAGTGCTCCATTCAATACGTGCCCTCCTTAATACCCATCACCAGGTTAACGAGTCCCCCCCTCCTTAAAACCCTCAGTTTGTTTCTCAGAGTCCATAGTCTCTCATGGTTTGTCTCCCCCTCCGATTTTCCCCCCTTTATTTTTCCCTTCTTACTATCTTCTTCTTTTTCTTTTTTTTTTTTTTCAACATATAAGGTATTATTTGTTTCAGAGGTACAGGTCTGTGATTCATCAGTCTTACACAATTCAAGCACTCACCATAGCACATACCCTCCACAAT
>NW_028017709.1:0-715 GCF_054177405.1 Leptonychotes weddellii
CTATCACTCCCAAGAGTTGGAGGTTTCTGAGGCCCACCCAGACATCAGCTGAACAGTGCATGTGACAGGAGTCACCTGCCCCAGCACCCTCTGAATAGGCAATCCACTCTGCTTCCAAAGGCTGAGATTCCAGGGGAGGTGAGGAGGCATCACTTCTACCCAAGCCCTGAGCTACATAAGATAAAAGTCTTACAACAAGGAAAAGACATTCTTATAGACACTTTAAAAAAAATTTTATTGTACTCATTAATTAGCAATAGGTAAATAAGATATTAGAAGAAAAATAAATAGACAAGAAGATGGTGTAAAAATGGAAAGAGCTTGAAGGAAGAAGGAACAGATGGAGGGAGAAAGGGAGAATAGATGGAGGGAGGAAGAAAAGGAGGAAGAAACAGAGAAAGTAAAAGGGAGGGGCAAGTACCTCCTTGCATTCAGCCCTGATATATGTGGGGACAGACACCTGAATGGACACAATAATGCCCAGAGTGTCTCAACCACGTTCTTCAGTCACTGCGATGTCAGTGAATGATTTGCAGAGAGTGAGTGCATGTACTGCCCACATGGGTGATTCAGTCAGTGACCTGGGAAGAATTTACTCATTCTCCCAATCCCAGTTCTGTAAATGTCTGTCATTTGTTCTAAAGTGTGGTTTCATTCCAATGTTTCCTTGCTGATTTTGTGTCTGGACGATCCATCCATTGTTCACAGTGTAGTA
>NW_028017710.1:0-715 GCF_054177405.1 Leptonychotes weddellii
AGCAACTCTGGAGGGGTAGGGTCCAGCAATCTGGGTTAAACAGGCCCGCCAGGTGACTCTAATGCACTCAAGTTTAAGAACCATTGTAAGAGAATGAAAGTCTTTTTGTTCATATCTTTTTGGTAAAAATGCCTCCAACTGTACGGCCCATTTTCCAATTTGCTTTTGTTGAACTGTTAATATGCTATGTCCTGTTAGTCAACAGAGAATCAAAGTTCTCCAGATAATCCAACTGTGTAGGCAGATTATACCCACAAAAGCAATGAATTCCTATGAACTGAGACTCCGTATTCAGTCGTGCAATGTGGTAAAGGGGGGG
Source organism: Leptonychotes weddellii (assembly GCF_054177405.1). Classification (NCBI taxonomy): domain Eukaryota; kingdom Metazoa; phylum Chordata; class Mammalia; order Carnivora; family Phocidae; genus Leptonychotes; species Leptonychotes weddellii. The sequence continues at coordinate 320 of NW_028017710.1, forward strand.
GCGGGGAGGGGATCTAGGAAGGTCCAGGCAGGTTCTTGTTTCCCCCAGCTCCAAAACAATCTGAGAGATTAACCACCTCGGTGACTTGGGTCTTAATCGATGCGGCTCAAGGCATTGCAGAGAAATCTGATACTATCTTGGCAGCTTTTGGCCTCAACTCAATTTCTTCTTCCTAAAACCAAGGAGCTGCCCTGGGCTGGCGGGGGTCTGATTCCCACCAGACTGCAACCCAGACGATAATCAAGAGCCTCTACTTCAGAGGCAGGCAATCAAAGCTGGCCCAGGGACTGCACACCCATTTAGATCTACTTTATCAGAATTAAGTGTTTATGGAGGAAAGAGAGAGAAAGAGAGAAATAGAGTTCTGACCCTAAAACATGGGGAGTTACAGCAAGA
>NW_028017711.1:0-715 GCF_054177405.1 Leptonychotes weddellii
CCTTCTGGTCTTTATAATGCACAGTGGTACAAATTTCACTTGCTAAGGGCAAGGCCATTGTTGCCTTTTTTACACTGTCAGTCCTGCTTCTGAAGTGCATCTTCTTCAGGCCATGCTTAGGCCTTTCTTATGGCCAGGTTGTCATATTGGCATGCTGGTGCTCTCCATGTGGTCCATCCAAGGATTTAGGGCTGTTTCAAAAAGGAAGTTAGGTCTGGCCAAGGAGTACCTGTTAATTACGGTATGACATCATTTTCCATATTTGGCACTTAAGGTTTAGGGCAGCAGCAACATGTGAGAAATCTGTGTTAAGAGGACATTAGAGTCTCACATTCCGGCCTCAAGAAACTGGTATTTAGTAAATGCTGGTTACCTATGTCCCTAGGGTGCCAACAGGTTGAATTGATATTCTCTTTTCATTTGTGGAGATATTCAGGTACATTAAAGTCCTTGGTCCTTATGTGGAAAAAAAATTCACAAATTCGAAAGCATTACTGCAGAAAATCTTTTATTTTATTTATCTATCTATCTATCTATCTATCTATCTATCTATCTATCTATCTATCTATTTATTTGATGTAGTGTTCCATGATTCATTGTTTGCGTATAACACCCAGTGCTCCATTCAATATGTGTCCTCTTTAATACCCATCACCAGGCTAACCCATCCCTCCACTAGAACCCTCAGTTTGTTTCTCAGAGTCCATAGTCTGTC
>NW_028017712.1:0-715 GCF_054177405.1 Leptonychotes weddellii
ATGACCTGAGCCGAAGGCAGTCGCTTAATCAACTGAGCCACCCAGGCGCCCCAAAATCAGAATAGTCTTACAATGATTAAAAAAGATGTGTCCATAACTAAGAAACTACCAAAAGAAATGGTAAATTTCACCATGAATTTTACCACATATTTAGGGAAAAAATGATCTTATATAAATTCTTCTAGCTTGGTATGGTGTCAGCTTTGATAATAAAGTTACAACAGTGGAAAATCAAAGACCAATCTTACAAACACAGATGCCAAAATCCTAAGCTAAATATTAGCAAACTAAATCCATCAATATAGAAAAGGCAATACATCACAAGTTGAGTTTATTCTAGGAATTCAAAATATTTTAAAAAGTCAAACAATGTAATTCACCTCATCGACAGAAGGAGAAAATATACACAATCACCTCAGTAGATGAAGAAAAACATTCTATAAAATATTTATTCATATTAAAATACTTAGCCAACTAGGAGTAAAAAATGGGAATTTTTTCAAACTCATAAGAAGTAACTAGAAAAAATCCAGAACAAACATCATACTCAAATGTATATGTTGAAACTGCCTTTGAGTTGAGCTTGAGTTTTCCTTTGAGTTTGGAAAAATTCCATGAATAAGCCATGACTGTTTTTCTGTATTCTATCAGACTCCACTGGAAGTAGTTTTAAGTTAAAAGGAAAAAAGTAGCAAATTGTCCTTAAAGATATTTT
>NW_028017713.1:0-715 GCF_054177405.1 Leptonychotes weddellii
CTGCTTGTATTCCCTCTCTCGCTGTGTCTCTCTCTGTCAAAGAAATAAATAAAATCTTTAAAATAAACAAATAAATAAAAGTGCTCATAAGCATGGGGTAGAAAATAAGTCATTCATAATCCAGCACCCAGAGATAATCACCTTTAATAATTTGGTATGTATTTTTAGGAAGAAGAGGTACAGGGCTCCTGGGTGGCTTAGTTGGTTAAGCGGCTCAGGTCATGGTCCCAGGGTCCTGGGATCGAGCCCCACATCAGGCTCCCTGCTCAGCGGGAAGCCTGCTTCTCCCTCTCCCACTCCCCCTGCTTGTGTTCCCTCTCTCGCTGTCTCTCTGTCAAATAAATAAATAAAAATCTTTAAAAAAAGAAAGAAAAGGTCTGCTTAATGTAAATCCTTGCCTCTAGGCAAGTGTTCTATTGGATACATGTACCTGGTTTTTTTAAAAGAAGAAACAAAATGCTCTGGCATGCGGTGCCTTACTAAGAAATACCGAGTGACCATTGGCTCATTTCTTTCTTTTTTTTTTTTTTAAAGTAGGTTCCATGCTGAGTGTGAAGCCCAACACGGGGCTTGAACTCACCACCCTGAGATCAAGACTTGAGCTGAGATCAAGAGTCGAATGCTTAACCAACTGAGCCCCCTAGGTGCCCCCACTGGCTAATTTCTTAATGTCTATAAGCCTCAGTTTCCCATCTATAAATTGAGAATTATAATA
>NW_028017714.1:0-715 GCF_054177405.1 Leptonychotes weddellii
GATTTTTACTGTCGCTCAGATGCGCGCTCAGCAGTCAGACCTCATGTGGCTCTCCTTGACCTTCCTCAGAAGGCTCCCTACACCCAGCAGGCATCCAGCATGGTGTCCCGCTTCATTTTGTTCCTAACACCAAATCTTCTCTCAGGTCTGTGTCCCCTCCAGTGCGGAGAGGAGAGCACGGAGTGGGTATCCTGGTGCAGACCAGCTGTCCGCAGCCCCCACTACTCTTCAAGATCACCAGGGAACTTTTTAATGAAGGACTCATGTCCACATCCCATGCCCTTCAAACTCCTTTTAATGAATCTGGAACAAGAAAGAGGCATCAATATATTTTTTAAGCTCCTCAAATCATTGTGTCACTGTGGTTCATTCAAAAGCACCTATTCCTGCTATTTCATAGACATTGTATAATGTTTGTTGAATGAATGCGTGAGTGTTTTCCATTCTTTTTAAAACTTTTGAAAATTTTTTGATTATTTTCATTTTTTTGAAGGTACACTGTTTATTTTGTTATTGAGTTTTTTATTTTAATTCTGGTATAGTTACCATATAGTATTATTTGAGTTTCAGGTATACGATATAGTGATTTAGCAATTCTGTACATTACTCAGTGCTCATCATGCTAAGTGTCCTCTTAATCGCCATCACTTATTTCACCCATTCCCCCACCCACTTCCCTCTGGTAACCATCAGTTTGTTCTCTATAGTTGAGTCT
>NW_028017715.1:0-715 GCF_054177405.1 Leptonychotes weddellii
TCCGGTCTTTACTCGCATATTGCTCTTCAGTGAGGCCTTTCTTGCTCCCAACCAACCCCCCTCCTCTGGCCAACTCCCGAGAAACTTTAGTGCCCTCTCCTACTTACTTTCCTCATCGTCACTTATGACCATGTGACAGACTATACTTTTTACTTTATTTTGTTTAATGTCTGTTTGCCCTGCACTAAATGTAAGCTGCATGAGGGTAGCTTGTCCCCTCACTGAATGCTCTTCAGAGCCTAGAAGATAGTAGGTGTTCCATAAATATGTATTGAATAAATTAGTGCTTCAAATGTAATATAAAGGTGCCAGGATTGAGTGCATTAATGAAATTAATGAATTTAATGAAAAGTGCCGTATTGCCTTTCCTCCTGCTCAGGATGACCCTTGGTTATGTGAGCGACCATTGGGCACAGTTTGTGAGCCACAACCGAGGCTTGGGTTTGGCCCAGCAGCCTTACTCCATGGAGAAACTACAGGTTGAATTTGATGAGCTGTTTTTGAGAGCTGTCCTACACGTGCTGAAAGCCAAAAGGTAAGAAGTGTGATGATAATTATTGGGAAATGGCTCCTTGGCTGGTGAGGAAGATTTGTGTGAAAGTCATCGACTACAATACATCTCTTATAATAATGTCTAAGTGTGTTTCATCTGTTTCTTATCTTGGGCAAATTCATTGTCTTTAGTTTCCTTATCTATAGTGGTGACTGAAATGCT
>NW_028017716.1:0-715 GCF_054177405.1 Leptonychotes weddellii
GGCCCGGGGGCCAGGGCTGGCAGAGAGCATACCGGAAGTGACGACTGGGGCCGGGCGGGAGGACGCACGGGCGTGTCACTTGCATTGAGACAGGAACCACTCTGAAGCTTTGAGGAGAGGGTAGTAGCTTTGTCTTTTGTTGTTGTTGTTGTTTTAGATAAGATTTGCCCTTTTAATCAGTTCAGGGCGCCTGGGTGGCTCAGTTTATTAAACATCTGCCTTCAGCTCAGGCACGATCCCAGGGTACTGGGATCGAGTTCCGTGTCGGGCTCTCTGCTCAGCGGGGAGCCTGCTTCTCCCTCTGCCTGCCCCCCGCTCCTGCTCTCCCTCACTATTTTTCTCTCTCACTCTCTCTCAAATAAATAAAATCTTTAAAATATATATATATATACGGTTCAGTGGTTTTTAGTATATTTACAAGATCGTGTGACCATCACTACTATCCCACCCTGGAACATTTTCACCATCCCACAGAGAGCCCTGCAGTAGCCTCATCTTGACCATTGTCACCATATTCCAGCCAGCTGGTCTGTCCTGGTGCACGCAGCCCATCCCCCCTCCATGGCCCCAGCCACGGGTGCTCTGTGTCACTGCCGTAGGTCCAGGACCAAATCCCACGGTTTCCATGGCAATTCACCTGTTCCCCAGTCAGCCATCCATGCCCAGCAGGCATCCACTGAGTGCCGCGGACAGTCCTGGGGGCCCACCTATGCTA
>NW_028017717.1:0-715 GCF_054177405.1 Leptonychotes weddellii
CCACGGGCATCCGATGGCTACAGAGGAGATGGGAGAAGGACGAGGTCAGGGGCTGGTCCTGGGGTGAGCAGCCCCTCCCACGGCATGCCAGACAAAGTCACCAATTATTTCAAACCCATGCCAAGTGGATTTGCAGACACCATGTGGGGAGCAACTGTGACTTCTCTTCCATCCCTATTAGGCTGAAGCACCTTCTGGGCAGAAAATAGGTGCTCAGTAAGAACTATAATGGTTCACTGAGCAGTGGAACACATGTCTCAGAGACCTGTTCTTATTTTTTGAGAGCAGGAGTGTGTGCAGGAGTTTTGCTTTGAGACCATGTGGCAAGGCCGGTCCTCATTAAAATGCAAAACTTCTTAAAAGGGAGCCTCGGCTGCTTTCACTGGCGAATCCTCCAATTCTGGGCCCTCAGCCTGGTTGCCCTCCCATCCCTTAGCCCATTCCCATGAGACTTCACATGGAATGTCATCTCCTGTCTTTCTTTCCCCTGATGTAGTATTTGGCGTACTCGGCCTGGGCAGGGCTGGCTGAGCCCAGGAAGGAAGACAAGTACCCCTTTCGGGATCACATCTGGGGATTTCATCTATGGGGGCTTTGTCCTGACTCTGAGTGAGCCACGCCGGGAAAACATCTGATGAATCTGAGAGCCAAAGAAACACTGAAGGGAAACTAGAATTTTCCACCATTGCTGCAGTGGACCAAACCAGGTAAAAGT
>NW_028017718.1:0-715 GCF_054177405.1 Leptonychotes weddellii
AAAAAAAAAATGTTAAAAAAACCCAAATATACTTTATGTTCAGCTCACAGATGAAACTAATTATACTCTGTTTGGGATTTATCCCTCAGAGAGGCTTTTTCTTTATTTTTTTAAAAAAATATTTCTTATTAGGAAAATGTAATGCTCAAGTTTCTGATTCATTATTTTTAATTTTCTCTGATTGTTTATAAAAAGCAGTATGATGTCAATGATGCAATTAGAGATTCTTAACAAGCCTTTTAACACTATTTTCTAACCCCAGGACCTGACTTTGATTTGCTTCTCATGTAGCGTGCTGATAGGGGTGGGTTTTCTTTTTTTAAAGAATGCTTAATAATTTTAGTTTCATGTTACAATAACAAGAGAAAAATGAATACATTAGAAAACTGGGTGAATAAATGCTCTGGTCATCCTGCTTTTTGTTGAATAATAAGGATTTGCCTTTTCTGAGGTTCTAAGATCTCAAGGGCATTGGTCGTCTTCCAACAAAGTGTTAAAGCCGATGATATGAAGATTATAGAATTTAGCAACTCTCTTCCACTCCTCCCAGCATTTGGATTATGCTCTAGGTCTTAAATCTGGCTGTCAACTCTGTAAGAAATTGCTTATTGAGAAATCCAAGGCTCGGGTGCTAAGTCAATAGTACCAATTTTGCTTCCAAATTAAAAAAATAAATAAATAAACACAAAAACTGATGATGTCCCTAACATTATTT
>NW_028017719.1:0-18714 GCF_054177405.1 Leptonychotes weddellii
TTCTATCTGAATTTTTAGGTTACACTTCTTAAATTAATCTCTTTGGTTCTTCCTCCCTTTCCAAAGGTTCTGGTCATACTACATTACTTAGTGACCTTGTAATATAGTATGCTTTTTTAATCCTTTTTGACCTTTTGTCACCTGTGATTGATTATTCTGCCTGGAAGACTCTATCTTCCTGTCACATTATACTCATCTTTTAAGGCCCAGCTGAAACATAAGTGCCTCGTGAAAGTTTTTCTCACCCGCATTGGAGGCAGCTACCTTCTTTTGTGCCACCACATAAGCATGTGTTTCACTAACGTCGCTTGATTTCAGTTCCTCATTTGTGTATCTGGCACTGCAATGAACTCTCTGAGGTCAGAGATTACGTTTCTATGTGTTCAGCACTTAATATGGTACTTAGAATGTATTAGATACACAGGCAATGCTTAACAAAGGAAAAAGATTCTTTAAAAAAAAATCCCTAATGGGCGCCTGGGTGGCTCAGATGGTTAAGCGTCTGCGTTTGGCTCAGGTCATGATCTCAGGGTCCTGGGATCGAGTCCCGGATCGGGCTCCCTGCTCCTTGGGAGCCTGCTTCTCCCTCTGCCTTTCTTTCTCACTCTGTCTCTCATGAATTAAAAAAAAAAAAAAAAAAAAAATCCCTAAAAGTTTTTGATTATATGTGATAATTCCTTTACCCTTCTGGTCATCTTTAAATATGCCACTCAGAGCTGACCCTTAGGCTTTAAATAATGCCTGACTAGTGAAGAGTGTAATGGGGTGTACTATCTCTCCATCTGGATGCTAAATTCTTCACATCGCTAAAGATTGTGTTAGCCTTGCTCATACTGAATTTATCAGCAACCAAACTGGCTTGTTTGTTATTGGCATGAACTGCTGTCAAACCATCTTCCTCGTCACATGTATTTGCCACAAAATTTTTAAGCTTGAAGATAACTTATTTCCAGTTTCGGTTTGGTTTTTATTTTTCTGAATAGCAGTGGACTTATTTTCCCTTTACTTCTGTTTTGCCATTTCTCTTGTGTTTTGTCCAGTGTTTGGTTCTATACAACTATTAAAAACCTCAAAAGATTGGACTCTACTGAAGTTTACCTTTGCCTTAATTATAAAGAAAAGCTTTACTACGACTCCCTTCAGACAACAGATTCTTTGAAAGACTTTAGTATGAACTGGTGCTAATAGTATTAAAGATCTTTCTCATTAGTTCATTCAACAAAAATTTTTTAAGCCACTGTCTTACACTAAGACACATACATACCTAGAGATCATCCTGTCTTCAAGGAAATCTCCTAGTTTGGGGAGGCAGAGACAGAGACAAGTCATTATAACACAGGTAATAAATGCTACTATCAATGAGATAAGTGCAGAATGTTATGAGGGCCTACAGGAAGCTAATGTCATTCTCTCTGGGTTAGTGGGAAAAGCTTCACAAAGGAGAGGGCAATAGGCAGGATTTTGAAGTAATCATCATATAGTGAGAAGGAGAAAAACCATTTTAGGAAGAAGAAGTGGCATATATAAAGTCACAGAGGAGGCAGGATATGGCATATCTAGGTATAGTGAGATGTGTTAAGGCCGGGGAGGGGAGCAGTATTGCAGGAATGGAAAAATGTGGCTGGAATGGTAGATTGGGTCCCAGAGAGAAGCCAGTAAAAGTAAGCAGGAGGATGATAGGGTCGGGACTTTGTTTTATAAAGAACCAGGGAAGCAGTGTTGATGATAGATGGAAAGACAAAAATGAGTCCAACAGGCCAGTTAGGCTACTATTTAATACACACAGAATCTGTACCAAGGGGTGTTGGAGGATTTGATGAGAAAAACAACCCTGTTAAGGTAGATATGAATCCCATTTTACGGATGAAGAAACACAGACCTCGCAAGGGTAAAGACCATTAGTATTTATCCAGTGGGTGGTAGATTTGAATGCATGTGGTATGGTTCCAAATCCTGCACTCTTTCTAATTTGGTATGATTTCACCTTGTGGACTAGTGTGAATGATTCTTTGCCTCAGAGCAGAAATTAAGTCCAAAGGATATGGTGGGGGCAACAATATGGTGGTCTTGTTCTGCCTAAATCTACAGGGCCTTCATCTCTGCAGCGTTCTATACCTGGTGTTTGCTTCTGTGACCTCTTTTATTGTGTGTCTCCTGTTGCTTGTGAATGCTGATCCAATGCAGGCTGCCTAACTGTGTCTTATTGTTTGGGCCATTTCTGGATTCAACAAGGAAACTTACTGCTTTCACTGTACTCTTATTTAATACCTGCTTTTGCAAATCCTGTGGATCTCTACTCTCTCACTTTGTCTTTTTCCAGTCCACATGTCTTAGTCAATTTGGACTACTATAACAGAATACCACAGATTGGGGGGCTTATAAACAACAGAAATTTGGGTGCCTGCGTGGCTCAGTCAGTTAAGCGTCTGCCTTTGGCTCCGGTCATGATCTCAGGGTCCTGGGATCGAGCCCCGCATCGGGCTCCCTGCTCAGTGGGGAGCCTGCTTCTCCCTCTCCTCCCACTTGTGCTCTCTCTCTCGCTCTCTCTCTCTCAAATAAATAAAATCTTAAAAAAAAAAATAACAGAAATTTGTTTCTCATGTTCCCAGAGGCTGGAAAGTCAAAGATCAAGATGCTTATAGATTTGGTGTCTCACGAGGGCCCACCTCCTAGTTTATAGACTGTCATCTTGCTGTGTTCTCACTTGGTAGAAGGGGCGAGGGAACTCTCTAGGGTCTTTTTCATAAGGACACGAATCCCATTCATGAAGGCTTTGCTCTCATTACCTAATCACCTTTCCAAGGCCCCATCTCTAAATACCATCACCTTGGGGATTAAGTTTCAACATACAAATTTTGGGGGGATGCAGACATTTAGCACCAGGGGTTGATAACTAGAGTCAGCAGGTCGGATCCAGACTGCTGCTAATTTTTGTAAATAAAGGTTTTTCTTGGAACATAGCTATACTCATTCATACTGTCCATGACTGCTTTTATGCTACAACAGCAGAGTGGACAGTTGTGACAGAGACCTTATGGTCTGCAAAGCCTAAAATATTTTGTATCTGGCCATGAGTTTACAGCCTCAGGCTGCTCATTATTCTTTCCAGATCAAGGTACAAATCAGATTAAATCTTTAAGCAAAGGAGCAAGATGCAACTTGAAATTTGAGTATTATCATTAGTTTTTTTTTTTTAGCAGTTAATTTAGTAAGTACTTTCGAGTTGCCCCACTAATATATATATATAAAAAAATCTTTGGTGCCATTTTTTTTTTTTCATTGAGTTCCTTATACTTTCCTACAATTGTTAAGGAATTTCTATCCCTGGGGGCGCCTGCCTGGCTCAGTCGTTAAGTGTCTGCCTTCGGCTCAGGTCATGATCCCAGGGTCCTGGGATCGAGCCCCACATCAGGCTCCCTGCTTGGCGGGAAGCCTGCTTCTCCCTCTCCCACTCCCCCTGCTTGTGTTCTCTCTCTCGCTGTCTCTCTCTGTCAAAATAAATAAATCTTAAAAAAAAAATAAAAATAAATAAAAAAAAAAGAAATTTCTATCCCTGAAAAATGTTAAGTAGAATTTTTCTTTCTCCTTATGGGGAAGTTTCTAACATATAATGAATACTGGTTATATAGCCAACACTGTACCAGACAGATTACAATTAAATCATGTTTAATCGTTCATAATGGTTCATTTGAGGGAGGTATTATTATCCTTTGGGGAATGGGGAAACTGAGAGCTAGAGAAGTTGTAGCGTGTCCAGTGTCACACTGGTAGGTGATAATGTCTAAGTGTTCTCCTCAGCCCAGAATCTTTGTACTTGGGGAAGTTATCAGGTATACTCATGTGGCTGTTAACGTGCTATATTAAAAAAAAAACGAACACTTAACTGAGTGACCGACACAGGTAGGCGTTGCTGATAGAGTCCCCAAAGTAGCCCCTTCCTACTGTATGTGGGGGAGATTCTGCCCAAATTTGGCATTGTTTTCACATAAAAGTAAAGAACACCCTATTCCCCAGCGTACCTATCTGACCTGTACAACTCTTCCAAACAGCCTTTCTGCTCTAGCAAATCATATTTATTCACTGTCCAGCCTTCATACTTCATGCTTTGTTATTCACATGCATTTCTCTTTCTCCATCTCTTGAGTTACCTAAGTTTTACCAGTTAGTCTCTGCTTTGTCCCATCTTCTTAAAGCCTGCCTCTCCTTCCCAGCCCTGGTTCTCTTCTGGGGTTGGATGGGGGGACACCTATTGATTGCGGTGTTTGCTTGTAAGCTTCATTTAGCAATTGCTTACTTTGTGATATTCCATTTGTCATTGTCTCTGTTGTTATTTAAATCTTTTAAAAAGACTTTTTATAAATTTGTCTTCACTAATAAGCTTGGGGAAGGGGTCTCGTGCCTTATTTTGTGTGTATTTTCTCTTCCCATAGCAACTCCCTTTTTCTTCATTGATCATTCCTGCTTTAATTTCTTAATCTCTGGAAACTTTTTTCCTTATTTGTACTTACTTTTATAGGATAACTTGATATCTAATCACTAATATTTTTTTTCCTTTTGTGACTTCTACAATTATATTGCTGTTCTTTTTCCATTTGTTATTGCCATTTCTATGTTTAATGTTTTTTTTTAAGCAGGCTCTATGTCCAGTATGGGGCTCGAACTTACCACCCCAAGATTGAGAGTCGTATACTCTACCGACTGAGCCAGCTAGGCACCCCTGTTTCATTTTTTTTTTTTTAATGTTTGAGATTATAAGGCATTCAGTCTGGCAACTTGCATCTCTCATTTAATGTAAATGGTTTCCTATCTTATTAAAGCAATAGCTCGCATTATTCTAAAAAGTCTTTCTATATAATTTTAATGGCAGAATGATCATACATTATATAGAATGTCCATAATTAGCCTAACCATTCCCTCAAAATTGGACTTTTAGGCTATTCTCAGTCTTTGTTTTACAATTATGAACAAGGTTGCAATGAAAATCTTTGTTTGTTTTAAAGATTATTTATTTATTTATTTGAAAAAGAGAGAGAAAGCACACGCACGAGGCGGGTGGGTGGGCAGAGAGAGTGGGAGAAACAGACTCCCCACTGAATATGGAGCCCGATGCAGGGCCCAATCCCAGGACCCTGAGATCATGACCTGAGCTGAAGTCAGACACTTGGCTGACTGAGCCACCTAGGCGCCCCACAATAAAAATCTTTCTATGTAAAAGTTCTTCTATATTTTAGATTATTTTCTTAGATAGATTTCTGGAAATTAATTATTAGGTCAAAAGTTATAAGCATTTTATATGTTCTTGGTATGTGGGCTATGACACTTTGATTTGGTTAGTTCTTTGCTGAAGGATAGTTTTAAAATACAAGCAGGGTACATTCATGTAGTAGTAATATGTGCTGTTAATTATTGGTGCTTAAGTAAGCAGCTTTAAAGTTTGGTATTAACATCTTACTAGCTTTTTAACTTTTTCTCTGTGCCCTTCTTCTTCCCAGGTAACCACTCTTTATATTGCCTGCTCTAAATTGTTACTTGTCTTGGGCAAGGGGGTAAATGAGCAGTTGCATTAGTTTAAGACAGTACTTGGCTGTCATCTGCACTCTTAGAAAGAGTAAACTAAAAAATAGATAAAATAGAAACCACTTTAGTTTGGTTTTAGAACACATTTGTGGTTCACTCCCCATGTCTTCACCTTCCTAATTCTAAATGGTATGCTTAATTTAACATTAAGATTTCTCCTTTCACATATTCCATTTGATAGTGGTTGTGTGGTGGGTAGTATAAGCAGGTAACCTTGAGATTAGTATGGATAATGGTTTCTTATTTCCTATGTATCTCCATGCTTACATATGTTTTGTTGTAGAGGATGGACTTGGATTCACTGTCTTCCTTTTGCTCTTGTGCATGTCTACCTCTTGCTGTTCTATGCAGTTCTTCTCCTTCTTTTTTTTTTTTTTAAGATTTCATTTTTAGGTAATCTCTACACCCCCAACATGGGGCTTGAACTTAAAACCTCAAGATCAAGAGTCACATGCTCTATCGACTGAGCCAGCGAGGCACCCCTGTTCTGTGCAGCTCTTAAATGTTTAGTTTTATAATTCTGACATTCTATACTTGTCTCACTCAAGTATGTTTTTCCTTCCCTAGTAAGATTTTAAGTTTCTTTAGGACTTGGACCACACACATTCTACCTTTATTAGTAACCCTTTCTTGATTTTCTCAAAGGAATATTCTCCACTTTTGTCTTCTTCCTCACTGCTCATTCCCTCTTTACTAATGGTCTGTGATTTCATGATGAAAAAATTGTCTTCTCCAGTTCTCCACTGCTTCTGAAAAATGTAGATCTTGCTTCTGGCTATGGTGGAGCAGATTGTAGTGGACCCAAACTCCTGCTGAGAATAACTAGAAAAGTCTGATTTAAAAAAAAATATTATATGAAGGCATTGTTAAGTTGCCAAGGCAGCCAGGACTTCAGACATTTGTGGTTTCTTGGTTAATGGAGAGTGCAACTTTAAGAGGTGGAAAAGCCAGCAAAGCTTTCTTCATAGGGCTGGGGATACAAACGTTGTAGTTCAGGGCTGCCAGAGCAACAAGAACTTGAGAGGCCAAGATCCCAGAGAGAAGGGAAGGGCATCCCCACCCCCTTCTTCCTCTCTACCTGCTTTTTTTTCTCTTGAGGATTTGTTGATTCTTAAACTGTGCAGGGTAAAAAACAAACAAACAAAAAAGGCTAAGAACCTTCTCAGAAAGCTTTTGAAAAGCAAAGCACTCTTGTAACAGTTCTTTAGTGGAGAGAAAAGTTCAGGACTTCCTCCAAGGAAGGTGGTCTTGGTAAACACCCAGACTCTCAGTTGAACCCTTGGAGAGCTACAAACCAGGCTAGGCTTTACAAGCGTTAACAAAGATTATAGCCAGCCTTGAATCAGCTCATGTCCTGATTGCATTGTGAGGTGATCTGCCTTCATTCTATCTGCTTGTGGAGAATATGATGAATCCTCTGTAGGAATATAATATCATCCAGAGTCTCTACAGCTTTTCATACACAATGAATGACATTCTAACAAAAATTACCGGGTAAACCAAGAGACCAGACCAGTAATAAGAACAGACAGTATAGAAAAAGATTTGTGAGGGGCGCCTGGGTGGCTCAGTCGTTAAGCGTCTGCCTTCAGCTCAGGTCGTGATCCCAGGGTCCTGGGATTGAGCCCCACATCAGGCTCCCTGCTTGGTGGGAAGCCTGCTTCTCCCTCTCCCATTCCCCCCGCTTGTGTTCCTTCTCTCGCTGTGTCTCTCTCTGTCAAACAAATAAAATCTTTAAAAAAAAAAAAAAAAGATTTGTGGTATCCCAGTCATCTAATAATTTATTCAGTCAGTCTCTAACTGAACGATATTTAGGTTGTTTCCAGTCTTTAGTATTGTGATGATCCACAGTGAACATTTTTGTACGTACATCTTTGTACATGTGTATGATTTATCTTTAAGATAAAGGATACCATTGCGAACTTGTCTTTATCAAACTCTTTGATCTATGCTAATCTGATACAAAGAAATATTTTGTTTTAAGTTTTTAATATCTTAAAATATGATTGAAATTGAACACATTTTAATAGGTTTGTAAGTCATCTGAATTTATTTTTTCCAAAAGCTGCCTGTTCATGTTATTTGCCTATTGTTTTATAGGATTGTTAGGCTTTTTTTTTCTTTTTAAAAAATTATTAAAAATAAAAAATTATTATTAAATAGTAATAAGGCATAGTAGGTAAGAGCACAGATTCTGGAGCCAGATTGCTTGGGTTTAAGTCATACCTCTTTCACTGATAGCAGTATAGCCTTGGGCAAAGTAAATGCTCTGTGCCTCAGTTTCCTCATCTGTAAAATGGGGATAATAGTACCTTCCCTTTGGGTCATTATGAAGATTAGATAAGTTAATAAATACAAAGTGCTTAGAAATGAGCCTGGCATAATTTAAGTGCTACATAACTGCCAGCCACCATAATGGTCCTGCGGGTGGTGATGGAGATGGAAATTACCCAAAGAGATTTTTTTCTTTTTTTTTTTTCCTTCCTTTTCTTTCATTTCATTTCATTTCTTTTTTTTAAGTAGGCTCCATGCCCAATGTGGGGCTTGAACTCAGGACCCTGAGATCAAGAGTTGTGTGCTCTACCAACTGAACCAGCCAGGCGCCCCACCCAAAAAGTTTTTTTATTTGCCCAAGGACAAGTAGCTAGAAAGTCGGAGTATTCAGATTAGGATCTATGTCTTGGGACCTGAGTCCAAAGTTCTTATTCATCCTGATGTACTGATAAGATATTGAACCTGGGGGCGGTGGGGGGGGCGGCGGTGGTATGAAAACTCAAGCACAGTCAGGTACAAGGGATGATTATCTTTGGCTTTGGGAGTTGTTAGGGTTAACATCTTCCCAGTACAGTTGAGTGAGGTTCTCTTTCTAATTTTGTATTGAGTATGCTTTGACAATGATACTTCATTCCTGAGGTTTGGTGCAATTAGAAAAATGCCTGTCTTATATTTTGTTTTGTTTGTTTGCCTTTACTAATAAGCAGTCACCCTGCCCCAGAGAAAATCCTTTTCAGGAAGGACCTTCGAGGAAGTAATGCTGCTCCTACAGGTCACATTAGACTGAATGCAATGCTCAGCTTAGGTCACCAGCCACAGGTGGTGTCATTCTTTAAGGCATCATATCCTTAGAGAGTTTCTCTTCCTGTTAAACATAGCAGTACTTGGACAGGCATTAAGAAAATACTACAACCATTGGATTCATTTACAAATACCAAGATATTTAGCAACTCAGTGACACCTGAAGGAGTTTCCAGCATGTCTTTTCTGAGGTGAAGGAAGAAGGGTGAGTAGTTGTTTCTGTGCTGCCGAAAAACTTGAAAATCCCTATAGGAGGTGGTGGAGGAATTGACTTTGGGACTAACTCCTCTGGACTAAGGAGGGTGGTGGTGTTTTTAGTCTCCCCCATTATCGATATCATTCACCAAATAGATTTGTAACCAAGGATGAACCTACAATGACACATAATCACCCAAAGTCTATAGTTTACCTTACGGTTCACTCGTGTTGTATATGCTGTGGGTTTGGGCAAACACATAATGACATATATCCATCACTGTAATATCGTACAGAGTATTTTTATTGCTCTAAGAATCCTCTGAACTCTGCCACCTCATCCCCACCCCCCCTCCATTCCTGGCAGCCACTGATCTTTTTATTGTTTCCATAATTTTGTCTTTTCTAGAATGTCATATGGTTAGAATCATTCAGTATGTAGCTTTTTCAGAGTGGCTTCTTTGACTAAGTAATACGCATTTAAGTTTCCTCCATGTCATTTCATGTCTTTAATAGCTCATTTCTTTTTAACGCTAAATAATATTCCATTTTCTGGATGTACCACAATTTATCTATTTACCTACTAAAGGATATCTTGGTTTCTTCCAAGTTTTGGCAATTATGAATAAAGCAGATAAAAATATCTTTGTGCAGGGTTTGTATGGACATAAGTTTTCATCTCATTTGGGTAAATATCAAGGCATGCAGGTGCTGGATCATATGGTGAGACTATGTTTAGTTTTCTAAGAAACTGCCAGATACATCTTCCAAAGTGGCTGTACCATTTTGCATTCCCACCAGCAATGAATGAGTTCCTTTTGCTCCACATCCTCCCCAGCATTTGGTGTTGTCAGTATTTTGGATTTTGACAATTCTAATAGGTACAGAGTGGTATCTTGTTTTAATCTGTAATTCTTTAATGACATGATATGGAGTATCTTTTTATATGCTTATTTGCCATGTGTATATCTTTGGTGAGGTGTCTGTTAAGGTCTATTGCCCATTTTTAAAAATCAGGTTGTTTTCTTACTTTTGAGTTTTAATAGTTCTTTATATATTTTATTTTATTTTTTTAACATTTTTTTTTAGTCCATTTGAATCCAATGGTTGTAGTATTTTCTTAATGCCTGTCCAAGTACTACTATGTTTAACAGGAAGAGAAACTCTCTAAGGATATGATGCCTTAAAGAATGACACCACCTGTGGCTGGTGACCTAAGCTGAGCATTGCATTCAGTCTAATGTGACCTGTAGGAGCAGCATTACTTCCTCGAAGGTCCTTCCTGAAAAGGATTTTCTCTGGGGCAGGGTGACTGCTTATTAGTAAAGGCAAACAAACAAAACAAAATATAAGACAGGCATTTTTCTAATTGCACCAAACCTCAGGAATGAAGTATCATTGTCAAAGCATACTCAATACAAAATTAGAAAGAGAACCTCACTCAACTGTACTGGGAAGATGTTAACCCTAACAACTCCCAAAGCCAAAGATAATCATCCCTTGTACCTGACTGTGCTTGAGTTTTCATACCACCGCCGCCCCCCCCACCGCCCCCAGGTTCAATATCTTATCAGTACATCAGGATGAATAAGAACTTTGGACTCAGGTCCCAAGACATAGATCCTAATCTGAATACTCCGACTTTCTAGCTACTTGTCCTTGGGCAAATAAAAAAACTTTTTGGGTGGGGCGCCTGGCTGGTTCAGTTGGTAGAGCACACAACTCTTGATCTCAGGGTCCTGAGTTCAAGCCCCACATTGGGCATGGAGCCTACTTAAAAAAAAGAAATGAAATGAAATGAAAGAAAAGGAAGGAAAAAAAAAAAAGAAAAAAATCTCTTTGGGTAATTTCCATCTCCATCACCACCCGCAGGACCATTATGGTGGCTGGCAGTTATGTAGCACTTAAATTATGCCAGGCTCATTTCTAAGCACTTTGTATTTATTAACTTATCTAATCTTCATAATGACCCAAAGGGAAGGTACTATTATCCCCATTTTACAGATGAGGAAACTGAGGCACAGAGCATTTACTTTGCCCAAGGCTATACTGCTATCAGTGAAAGAGCTATGACTTAAACCCAAGCAATCTGGCTCCAGAATCTGTGCTCTTACCTACTATGCCTTATTACTATTTAATAATAATTTTTTATTTTTAATAATTTTTTAAAAAGAAAAAAAAAGCCTAACAATCCTATAAAACAATAGGCAAATAACATGAACAGGCAGCTTTTGGAAAAAATAAATTCAGATGACTTACAAACCTATTAAAATGTGTTCAATTTCAATCATATTTTAAGATATTAAAAACTTAAAACAAAATATTTCTTTGTATCAGATTAGCATAGATCAAAGAGTTTGATAAAGACAAGTTCGCAATGGTATCCTTTATCTTAAAGATAAATCATACACATGTACAAAGATGTACGTACAAAAATGTTCACTGTGGATCATCACAATACTAAAGACTGGAAACAACCTAAATATCGTTCAGTTAGAGACTGACTGAATAAATTATTAGATGACTGGGATACCACAAATCTTTTTTTTTTTTTTTAAGATTTTATTTATTTGTTTGACAGAGAGAGACACAGCGAGAGAAGGAACACAAGCGGGGGGAATGGGAGAGGGAGAAGCAGGCTTCCCACCAAGCAGGGAGCCTGATGTGGGGCTCAATCCCAGGACCCTGGGATCACGACCTGAGCTGAAGGCAGACGCTTAACGACTGAGCCACCCAGGCGCCCCTCACAAATCTTTTTCTATACTGTCTGTTCTTATTACTGGTCTGGTCTCTTGGTTTACCCGGTAATTTTTGTTAGAATGTCATTCATTGTGTATGAAAAGCTGTAGAGACTCTGGATGATATTATATTCCTACAGAGGATTCATCATATTCTCCACAAGCAGATAGAATGAAGGCAGATCACCTCACAATGCAATCAGGACATGAGCTGATTCAAGGCTGGCTATAATCTTTGTTAACGCTTGTAAAGCCTAGCCTGGTTTGTAGCTCTCCAAGGGTTCAACTGAGAGTCTGGGTGTTTACCAAGACCACCTTCCTTGGAGGAAGTCCTGAACTTTTCTCTCCACTAAAGAACTGTTACAAGAGTGCTTTGCTTTTCAAAAGCTTTCTGAGAAGGTTCTTAGCCTTTTTTGTTTGTTTGTTTTTTACCCTGCACAGTTTAAGAATCAACAAATCCTCAAGAGAAAAAAAAGCAGGTAGAGAGGAAGAAGGGGGTGGGGATGCCCTTCCCTTCTCTCTGAGATCTTGGCCTCTCAAGTTCTTGTTGCTCTGGCAGCCCTGAACTACAATGTTTGTATCCCCAGCCCTATGAAGAAAGCTTTGCTGGCTTTTCCACCTCTTAAAGTTGCACTCTCCATTAACCAAGAAACCACAAATGTCTGAAGTCCTGGCTGCCTTGGCAACTTAACAATGCCTTCATATAATATTTTTTTTTAAATCAGACTTTTCTAGTTATTCTCAGCAGGAGTTTGGGTCCACTACAATCTGCTCCACCATAGCCAGAAGCAAGATCTACATTTTTCAGAAGCAGTGGAGAACTGGAGAAGACAATTTTTTCATCATGAAATCACAGACCATTAGTAAAGAGGGAATGAGCAGTGAGGAAGAAGACAAAAGTGGAGAATATTCCTTTGAGAAAATCAAGAAAGGGTTACTAATAAAGGTAGAATGTGTGTGGTCCAAGTCCTAAAGAAACTTAAAATCTTACTAGGGAAGGAAAAACATACTTGAGTGAGACAATTATAGAATGTCAGAATTATAAAACTAAACATTTAAGAGCTGCACAGAACAGGGGTGCCTCGCTGGCTCAGTCGATAGAGCATGTGACTCTTGATCTTGAGGTTTTAAGTTCAAGCCCCATGTTGGGGGTGTAGAGATTACCTAAAAATGAAATCTTAAAAAAAAAAAAAAGAAGGAGAAGAACTGCATAGAACAGCAAGAGGTAGACATGCACAAGAGCAAAAGGAAGACAGTGAATCCAAGTCCATCCTCTACAACAAAACATATGTAAGCATGGAGATACATAGGAAATAAGAAACCATTATCCATACTAATCTCAAGGTTACCTGCTTATACTACCCACCACACAACCACTATCAAATGGAATATGTGAAAGGAGAAATCTTAATGTTAAATTAAGCATACCATTTAGAATTAGGAAGGTGAAGACATGGGGAGTGAACCACAAATGTGTTCTAAAACCAAACTAAAGTGGTTTCTATTTTATCTATTTTTTAGTTTACTCTTTCTAAGAGTGCAGATGACAGCCAAGTACTGTCTTAAACTAATGCAACTGCTCATTTACCCCCTTGCCCAAGACAAGTAACAATTTAGAGCAGGCAATATAAAGAGTGGTTACCTGGGAAGAAGAAGGGCACAGAGAAAAAGTTAAAAAGCTAGTAAGATGTTAATACCAAACTTTAAAGCTGCTTACTTAAGCACCAATAATTAACAGCACATATTACTACTACATGAATGTACCCTGCTTGTATTTTAAAACTATCCTTCAGCAAAGAACTAACCAAATCAAAGTGTCATAGCCCACATACCAAGAACATATAAAATGCTTATAACTTTTGACCTAATAATTAATTTCCAGAAATCTATCTAAGAAAATAATCTAAAATATAGAAGAACTTTTACATAGAAAGATTTTTATTGTGGGGCGCCTAGGTGGCTCAGTCAGCCAAGTGTCTGACTTCAGCTCAGGTCATGATCTCAGGGTCCTGGGATTGGGCCCTGCATCGGGCTCCATATTCAGTGGGGAGTCTGTTTCTCCCACTCTCTCTGCCCACCCACCCGCCTCGTGCGTGTGCTTTCTCTCTCTTTTTCAAATAAATAAATAAATAATCTTTAAAACAAACAAAGATTTTCATTGCAACCTTGTTCATAATTGTAAAACAAAGACTGAGAATAGCCTAAAAGTCCAATTTTGAGGGAATGGTTAGGCTAATTATGGACATTCTATATAATGTATGATCATTCTGCCATTAAAATTATATAGAAAGACTTTTTAGAATAATGCGAGCTATTGCTTTAATAAGATAGGAAACCATTTACATTAAATGAGAGATGCAAGTTGCCAGACTGAATGCCTTATAATCTCAAACATTAAAAAAAAAAAAATGAAACAGGGGTGCCTAGCTGGCTCAGTCGGTAGAGTATACGACTCTCAATCTTGGGGTGGTAAGTTCGAGCCCCATACTGGACATAGAGCCTGCTTAAAAAAAAACATTAAACATAGAAATGGCAATAACAAATGGAAAAAGAACAGCAATATAATTGTAGAAGTCACAAAAGGAAAAAAAATATTAGTGATTAGATATCAAGTTATCCTATAAAAGTAAGTACAAATAAGGAAAAAAGTTTCCAGAGATTAAGAAATTAAAGCAGGAATGATCAATGAAGAAAAAGGGAGTTGCTATGGGAAGAGAAAATACACACAAAATAAGGCACGAGACCCCTTCCCCAAGCTTATTAGTGAAGACAAATTTATAAAAAGTCTTTTTAAAAGATTTAAATAACAACAGAGACAATGACAAATGGAATATCACAAAGTAAGCAATTGCTAAATGAAGCTTACAAGCAAACACCGCAATCAATAGGTGTCCCCCCATCCAACCCCAGAAGAGAACCAGGGCTGGGAAGGAGAGGCAGGCTTTAAGAAGATGGGACAAAGCAGAGACTAACTGGTAAAACTTAGGTAACTCAAGAGATGGAGAAAGAGAAATGCATGTGAATAACAAAGCATGAAGTATGAAGGCTGGACAGTGAATAAATATGATTTGCTAGAGCAGAAAGGCTGTTTGGAAGAGTTGTACAGGTCAGATAGGTACGCTGGGGAATAGGGTGTTCTTTACTTTTATGTGAAAACAATGCCAAATTTGGGCAGAATCTCCCCCACATACAGTAGGAAGGGGCTACTTTGGGGACTCTATCAGCAACGCCTACCTGTGTCGGTCACTCAGTTAAGTGTTCGTTTTTTTTTTAATATAGCACGTTAACAGCCACATGAGTATACCTGATAACTTCCCCAAGTACAAAGATTCTGGGCTGAGGAGAACACTTAGACATTATCACCTACCAGTGTGACACTGGACACGCTACAACTTCTCTAGCTCTCAGTTTCCCCATTCCCCAAAGGATAATAATACCTCCCTCAAATGAACCATTATGAACGATTAAACATGATTTAATTGTAATCTGTCTGGTACAGTGTTGGCTATATAACCAGTATTCATTATATGTTAGAAACTTCCCCATAAGGAGAAAGAAAAATTCTACTTAACATTTTTCAGGGATAGAAATTTCTTTTTTTTTTATTTATTTTTATTTTTTTTTTAAGATTTATTTATTTTGACAGAGAGAGACAGCGAGAGAGAGAACACAAGCAGGGGGAGTGGGAGAGGGAGAAGCAGGCTTCCCGCCAAGCAGGGAGCCTGATGTGGGGCTCGATCCCAGGACCCTGGGATCATGACCTGAGCCGAAGGCAGACACTTAACGACTGAGCCAGGCAGGCGCCCCCAGGGATAGAAATTCCTTAACAATTGTAGGAAAGTATAAGGAACTCAATGAAAAAAAAAAATGGCACCAAAGATTTTTTTATATATATATATTAGTGGGGCAACTCGAAAGTACTTACTAAATTAACTGCTAAAAAAAAAAAACTAATGATAATACTCAAATTTCAAGTTGCATCTTGCTCCTTTGTTTAAAGATTTAATCTGATTTGTACCTTGATCTGGAAAGAATAATGAGCAGCCTGAGGCTGTAAACTCATGGCCAGATACAAAATATTTTAGGCTTTGCAGACCATAAGGTCTCTGTCACAACTGTCCACTCTGCTGTTGTAGCATAAAAGCAGTCATGGACAGTATGAATGAGTATAGCTATGTTCCAAGAAAAACCTTTATTTACAAAAATTAGCAGCAGTCTGGATCCGACCTGCTGACTCTAGTTATCAACCCCTGGTGCTAAATGTCTGCATCCCCCCAAAATTTGTATGTTGAAACTTAATCCCCAAGGTGATGGTATTTAGAGATGGGGCCTTGGAAAGGTGATTAGGTAATGAGAGCAAAGCCTTCATGAATGGGATTCGTGTCCTTATGAAAAAGACCCTAGAGAGTTCCCTCGCCCCTTCTACCAAGTGAGAACACAGCAAGATGACAGTCTATAAACTAGGAGGTGGGCCCTCGTGAGACACCAAATCTATAAGCATCTTGATCTTTGACTTTCCAGCCTCTGGGAACATGAGAAACAAATTTCTGTTATTTTTTTAAGATTTTATTTATTTGAGAGAGAGAGAGCGAGAGAGAGAGCACAAGTGGGAGGAGAGGGAGAAGCAGGCTCCCCACTGAGCAGGGAGCCCGATGCGGGGCTCGATCCCAGGACCCTGAGATCATGACCGGAGCCAAAGGCAGACGCTTAACTGACTGAGCCACGCAGGCACCCAAATTTCTGTTGTTTATAAGCCCCCCAATCTGTGGTATTCTGTTATAGTAGTCCAAATTGACTAAGACACATGGACTGGAAAAAGACAAAGTGAGAGAGTAGAGATCCACAGGATTTGCAAAAGCAGGTATTAAATAAGAGTACAGTGAAAGCAGTAAGTTTCCTTGTTGAATCCAGAAATGGCCCAAACAATAAGACACAGTTAGGCAGCCTGCACTGGATCAGCATTCACAAGCAACAGGAGACACACAATAAAAGAGGTCACAGAAGCAAACACCAGGTATAGAACGCTGCAGAGATGAAGGCCCTGTAGATTTAGGCAGAACAAGACCACCATATTGTTGCCCCCACCATATCCTTTGGACTTAATTTCTGCTCTGAGGCAAAGAATCATTCACACTAGTCCACAAGGTGAAATCATACCAAATTAGAAAGAGTGCAGGATTTGGAACCATACCACATGCATTCAAATCTACCACCCACTGGATAAATACTAATGGTCTTTACCCTTGCGAGGTCTGTGTTTCTTCATCCGTAAAATGGGATTCATATCTACCTTAACAGGGTTGTTTTTCTCATCAAATCCTCCAACACCCCTTGGTACAGATTCTGTGTGTATTAAATAGTAGCCTAACTGGCCTGTTGGACTCATTTTTGTCTTTCCATCTATCATCAACACTGCTTCCCTGGTTCTTTATAAAACAAAGTCCCGACCCTATCATCCTCCTGCTTACTTTTACTGGCTTCTCTCTGGGACCCAATCTACCATTCCAGCCACATTTTTCCATTCCTGCAATACTGCTCCCCTCCCCGGCCTTAACACATCTCACTATACCTAGATATGCCATATCCTGCCTCCTCTGTGACTTTATATATGCCACTTCTTCTTCCTAAAATGGTTTTTCTCCTTCTCACTATACGATGATTACTTCAAAATCCTGCCTATTGCCCTCTCCTTTGTGAAGCTTTTCCCACTAACCCAGAGAGAATGACATTAGCTTCCTGTAGGCCCTCATAACATTCTGCACTTATCTCATTGATAGTAGCATTTATTACCTGTGTTATAATGACTTGTCTCTGTCTCTGCCTCCCCAAACTAGGAGATTTCCTTGAAGACAGGATGATCTCTAGGTATGTATGTGTCTTAGTGTAAGACAGTGGCTTAAAAAATTTTTGTTGAATGAACTAATGAGAAAGATCTTTAATACTATTAGCACCAGTTCATACTAAAGTCTTTCAAAGAATCTGTTGTCTGAAGGGAGTCGTAGTAAAGCTTTTCTTCATAATTAAGGCAAAGGTAAACTTCAGTAGAGTCCAATCTTTTGAGGTTTTTAATAGTTGTATAGAACCAAACACTGGACAAAACACAAGAGAAATGGCAAAACAGAAGTAAAGGGAAAATAAGTCCACTGCTATTCAGAAAAATAAAAACCAAACCGAAACTGGAAATAAGTTATCTTCAAGCTTAAAAATTTTGTGGCAAATACATGTGACGAGGAAGATGGTTTGACAGCAGTTCATGCCAATAACAAACAAGCCAGTTTGGTTGCTGATAAATTCAGTATGAGCAAGGCTAACACAATCTTTAGCGATGTGAAGAATTTAGCATCCAGATGGAGAGATAGTACACCCCATTACACTCTTCACTAGTCAGGCATTATTTAAAGCCTAAGGGTCAGCTCTGAGTGGCATATTTAAAGATGACCAGAAGGGTAAAGGAATTATCACATATAATCAAAAACTTTTAGGGATTTTTTTTTTTTTTTTTTTTTTAATTCATGAGAGACAGAGTGAGAAAGAAAGGCAGAGGGAGAAGCAGGCTCCCAAGGAGCAGGGAGCCCGATCCGGGACTCGATCCCAGGACCCTGAGATCATGACCTGAGCCAAACGCAGACGCTTAACCATCTGAGCCACCCAGGCGCCCATTAGGGATTTTTTTTTAAAGAATCTTTTTCCTTTGTTAAGCATTGCCTGTGTATCTAATACATTCTAAGTACCATATTAAGTGCTGAACACATAGAAACGTAATCTCTGACCTCAGAGAGTTCATTGCAGTGCCAGATACACAAATGAGGAACTGAAATCAAGCGACGTTAGTGAAACACATGCTTATGTGGTGGCACAAAAGAAGGTAGCTGCCTCCAATGCGGGTGAGAAAAACTTTCACGAGGCACTTATGTTTCAGCTGGGCCTTAAAAGATGAGTATAATGTGACAGGAAGATAGAGTCTTCCAGGCAGAATAATCAATCACAGGTGACAAAAGGTCAAAAAGGATTAAAAAAGCATACTATATTACAAGGTCACTAAGTAATGTAGTATGACCAGAACCTTTGGAAAGGGAGGAAGAACCAAAGAGATTAATTTAAGAAGTGTAACCTAAAAATTCAGATAGAA
>NW_028017720.1:0-11272 GCF_054177405.1 Leptonychotes weddellii
GTGCATACAAGCCACAACAGGAGGGTACGCACAGTCCACCCAGGGGATACCCCTGGGGCACCTCAGTTGGATGAATCACAGGGATTTGTGCTACTGGGCCCCACAGGACACCTACATAAAGCTACTCCTCCAAGACTGGGTAATATAACTGATCTACCTAACACATAGAAACAAAGACAAAATGAAGCTACAGAGGAATATGTTCCAAGTGAAATAATCTACCTGAAATATAATTCAGAATAATGACCATAAAGATGCTCACCAAACTCAGAAGACCAAATCAACACAATGAGAACCTCAACCATGAAATAGAAAATATAAAAAGGAACCAATCAGGGCTGAAGAATAACTGAAGTAAAAAATATACTAGAGGTAATTGAGAGATTAGATATAGAGGAATGAATCAATGATGTGGAGGACAGTAGTGGAAGTCACTCTATCAGAACAGCAAAAAGAAAAAAAGAATTAAAGACTAAATATAGTTTAAGGGATCTCTGGGGCAACATCAGGCATACTAACATTTCCATTATAGGAGTCCCAGA
Organism: Leptonychotes weddellii; assembly: GCF_054177405.1. Taxonomy (NCBI): domain Eukaryota; kingdom Metazoa; phylum Chordata; class Mammalia; order Carnivora; family Phocidae; genus Leptonychotes; species Leptonychotes weddellii. Next base: position 543 of record NW_028017720.1, read on the forward strand.
AGGAGAGAGAGAGAAAAAGGCACAGAAAACCCATTTCAAGTAATAATGGCTAAAAACTCCCTAGCCTGTTGAATGAAACAGACGTACATGCCCAGGAAGCACAGAGTCATAAAGAAGATGAACCCAAAGAGACCCAAACCAAGACATATTATAATCAAAGTATCAACAGTTAAAGAGAGAATCTTAAAAGCACCAAAAGAAAAACAACTAGATCTAAGGAAACCCCCATATTACTATCACAACTGGTTTTCAGCTCAAACTTTACAGGTGAAAAGAGAATGACAGGATATATTCAAAGTGCTGAAAGGAAAAAAAAAAAAATCACAAGCAAGAATTCTCTACAAGATTATCACTCAGAATTGAAGAGAGAGAAGGAGTTTCCCAGACAAGTAAAAGCTTAAGGAATTAATCAACAACAAACCAGTCTTACAAGAAATGTTAAAGGACCTAATTTAAGTGGGAAAGAAAAGGCCATAACTAGAAAAAATAAAACTATAAAAGAAATGATGTCACTAATAAGAGTAAACATATAATAAAGGTAGTGGATTGACCCCCTACATATCTAGTATGAAGTTTAAAATACAAAAGTGGTAAAATCATCTAGACTTATAGTCAATGGATTCACAAAATAATAAGATACAAAATAGGACCTCAAAACATGAAACATTGGGGTGGTAAAAATAGAGTGCTTTTAGAACACCCCTGAACTTAAGTGATCTTAAAATAGACTTAAAAAAACTTAAAATAGACTGCTACAGACATAGAATATTATGCTATATATGAACCTCATGGTAACCATAAATCAAATACCTATAATAGTTTCACAAAAAAATAAAAAGGACACAAACATAACACTAAGGAAAGTCACCAAATTACAACGGAAGAGATTAAGAAAAACAGAACTATAAAACAACAAAATGATAATAAGTACATGTCTATGAATAATTTTTTATTAAAGTCTAATATAGAATGTTATATTAGTTTCAGGTGTGTAACATTGATTCAACAATTTCATACATTACTCAATGCTGACCATAATGTGTAGTTAACCAGTGTTATTATATTATGTACCATAATTTGCTATGCTGTAATTTAATCTCCAAGGCTTACTTATTTTATAAATGAAAGTTTGTACCCCTTAATCCTTTTTTATCTATTTCCCCATCTCCCTATACACATTCCCTCTGGCAACTACCAGTTCTCTGTATTTAAGAGTCTGTTTTTGTTTTTTTTCTTAATTCTGTTTTTTAGACTTTACATATAAGTGAAATCATACAGTATTCATCTTTTTTCTGATTTATTTCGTTTAGTACAATGCCCTCTAAGTCCATCTGTGTTGTTGCAAATGGCAAGATCTCCTTCCTTTTTATGGCTGAACAATACTGCATTGTATTTATATATACCACATCTTCGTTCGTCAATAGACACCTGAGTTGCTTCCATATCTTGGCTACTTTAAATAATGCTGCAGTAAACATAAGGGTATGTGTATCTTTTTGAATTAGTGTTTTCATTTTCTTTGGGTAAATACCCAGTAGTGGGATTACTAGATTACATTTCTATTTTTTAATCTTTTGAGGAAACTCCATATGGTTTTCCACAATGCCTGCACCTATTTATATTCTCACCAACAGTGCACAAGGATTCCCTTTTCTGCACATCCTTGCCAACAATTTTTATTGTCTTTTTAATTCTAGCCATTCTAACAGGTGTGAGGTGATAACTCATTGTGGTTTTAATTTGTATTTTCCTGATGATTAGTGATATTGAGCATGTTGTATGTATTTACTGGCCATTTGTATGTCTTTTTTTAGAAAAAATGTCTATTCAAGTCCTCTGCTCTTTTTTTAATTGGATCATTTTTTTTTTTTTTGGTGTTGAGTTGTATACGTTCTCTGTATAATTGGAATATTAACCACTGATCAGATATATCATTTGCAAATATCTTCTCGCAGTAGGTAGACTGCCTTTTGTTTTGTTGATGACTTCCTTCACTGAGCAAAAGCTTTTTATTTTGGTGTAGTTCCAATAGCTTATTTTTGCTTTTGTTTTCCTTGCCCAAAGGAGATATATCTAGAAAAATGTTGCTTTGGCTAATGTCAAAGAGATTACTGCCTATGTTTGTTTCTGGAGCTTATGGTTTCCTTTCTCACATTTAGGTCTTTAATCCGTTTTGAGTTTATTTTGTGTGAGGTGTGAGAAAATGATTCAGTTTTATTCTTTTGCATGTAGCTGTCCCATTTTGCCAGCACCATTTATTAAAGGGACTGTCTTTTCTCCATTATATATTGTCTCCTTTGTCATAGATTAATTGACCGTATAATTAAGGGTTTATTTCTGGGCTCTCTGTTCTGTTCTATGGATCTATGTGTCTGTTTTTGTGCCAGTACCATCCTGTTTTGATTACTACAGCTTTGTAGCATAGTTTAAAACTGGGAATTGTGATATCTCCAGTTCTGTTTTCAGGATTGCTTCTTTTACTATTTGAGGTCTTTTGTGGTTCCATACAAATTTTAAGATTATCTGTCCTAGTTCTGTGAAAAATGCTATTTTGATAGGGATTATACTGAATCTGGGATTATATTGAATCTGTAGATTGCTTTGGGTATTATGGACATTTTAATGATATCTTCTAATCCATAAGCATGGAGTAGCCTTCCGTTTGTTTAAGTCGCCTTTAATTTCTTTCATCAGTGTTTTAATTTTCAGAGTACAGATCTCTTACTTCCTTGGTTAAGTTTATTCCTAGGTATTTTATTCTTTCTAGTGCCACCCTAAATGGGATTTTTAAAATTTCTTTTTGCTACTTTGTTACTAGAGTATAGAAATGCAACAGATTTCTGTACATTAATTTTGTATCCTGCAACTTTACTGAATTCATCCATCATTTCCCAGGATCACGACCCGAGCCAAAGGCAGACACTTAACCAACTGAGCCACCCAGCCGTCCCTCTTTCTTATCAATCTGGATGCCTTTTCTTTGTCTGGCTATGCAGCTAGGACTTCCAAAGAGTACTATGTTGAATAAAAGTGGTAAGAGTAGACATCCTTGTCTTAGTCCCGATCTTAGAGAAAAAACTTTCAGTTTTTAACAGTGGGTATGAGGTTAGCTGTGGGTTTTTCATACATTGTCTTTGCTCTGTTGATGTACATTCTCTCTAAACTCAATTTGTTGAGAAGTTATTAATGGATATTGTATTGTCTCAAATGCTCTTTTTGCATCTATTGAGATCATCACATGGTTTTTATTCTTTCTCTTACTAATGTGATGTATCACACTGATTGATTTCTGAATATTGTATTACATTTTTGTCCCTGGAATAAATCCCAATTGGTCACAGTGAATGATTTTTTAAATGTATTAAAGTAAGTTTGCTAATATTTTAAGAACTTTTGCAGTGTTTTTGGTTTTGGCATCAGGGCTATTAATGCTCACCTTGTAGAATGTATTTGGAAGAATTTGGGAAGAATAGGTATTAACTCTTTAAATGTTTGGCGGAGAACGCACCTATGATGCCATCTTGTCCTACACTTCTATTTGTTGGGAATATTTTTATTACTGATTCAATTTAATTACCAGTAATTAATCTACTTCTTACTGATTGCTTTGAAAGATCTAAGAATTTATCCAATTTGTTGGCATAATTTTTCATAATATTCTCTTATAATCCTTTGTATTTCTCTAGTGTTGGTTATTTCTTCTCCATTTGATTGAATCCTCTTTTTTGATGAGTCAAACAAGATTGATAAACCTTTGGCCCATCTTTTTACAGAACCAGCTCCTGGTTTCATTGATCTTTTCTATTTTTTTTTAACCTCTATTATATTATTTCTGTTCTAATCTTGAGCAGTTCCTTTCTCCTGCCATATATATAAAAAAACTGATTTCTAGTTTCATACCAGTGTGGCCGGGAAAGATGCTTGTATGATTTCACTTTTTTATTTTTTAAGAGAGAGAGAGAGGGAGAGAACATGAGCAGGGCGAGGGACAGAGGGCGAGGAAGAGAGAATCCTCAAATAGATTCTTCACTGAGCGTAGAGCCCAGTGCAGGGCTCAGTCCCAGGACCCTGAGATCACAACCTGAGCTGAAATCAAGAGTCAGATTGCTTAACCAACTGAGCCACCCAAGAACCCCTGATTTCACTCTTAAGACTTCTTTTGTGGTCTAATGTGATCTATTCTGGAGAATGTTCCATATGCACTTGAAAAGAACGTGTAGTCTACATTTTTTGAATAGAATGTTCTGTATATATTTTAGATCCAGCTGGTTTAATGTGTAATTCAAAGCCACAATATCCTTGTTAATTTTTTGTCTGGATGATCTATCCATTGATATAAGTGGGATGTTAAAGTCCCCCACTATTATTGTATTACTGTCAATTTCTCCCTGTTAATAATTTTTTGTGTTTGGGTGCTTCTATGTTGAGTACATAGATATTATAATTGTTATAATGATAAAGGGAACAATCCAACAAGTAGATATATGTAGTGTCCTTGTCTTTTGCTACATTGTTTTAAGGTCTATTTTGTCTGAAATAAATATTACCTCAGCTTTTTTTTTTTAACTTTCATTTGCATGGTTTATGTTTTTCCAGCCCTTCACTTTTAGTCTGTATGTGTCTTTAGCTCTGAAGTGAATCTCTTATAGGCAACATAGAAATGGGTCTTCCCCCCCAATTCAGTCACCCTGTTCTTTGATTGAAGCATTTAGTCCATTTATATTTAAGGTAATTACTGATAGATTTGTACTTATTACCATTTTGTTAATTGTTTTCTGGTTGTTTTTGTAGTTGCTTTCTGTTCCTTTCTTTTTCCCTTGTTCTCTTCCCATGTGGTTTGATGGTTTTAATGATATGCTTGGATTCCTTTCTTTTTTGTTCTTAGAAGTCTCCTGAGGGAACGCTGCCCCTCTAAGGCACATTCCTAGATGAATTCATCAATCTCCTTCACGCATACCTCAAGTGCTTTTCTAACTGTTGCTTCTGTGCTGGATTCTTGGGCCAGGTTATTTATTATGCTGGTTCTTTAAGGGCAAGGATTCAAATTCCTATCACCCTCCAGCTTTCCCAGACTTAAGTCCTACTGATTTTAAAAGCTCCTGAAGCCCTACTGGTTTTCAAAGCTAGATGTTATAGGGACTCATCTTTACATCCTCAGTGCCTGTGGTACATGGTATGGGGTTTGATCCTCACTTCTCTGTGCTTGTGGTATCCCTCCCATTTGTGGTAAGTCTTGCCAGGGGTTTGGTTCCCAAACACATCCCTACCCATCCCACCTTTTCTGATATGGCCTCCTCTCTATAATTAACTGTGGAAAGTCTGTTTTGGTAATCTTCAGGTTGTTTTCAGTTTAGTTACACAGACGTAGCTGTTATCTCGGTGGGTCCAAGTGATTGGGTCAGCTCAAGATTCTACTCCGCATCTTCCCTTGAATAAAACTGTCAATAATTACTTAAAATGTAAATGGACCAAATGATCCAGTCAAAAGATGTAGTGTTACTGAAGGGATAGAAAAAAGATCCAAATGAGCCTACAAAAAACTCACTTCAGATCTAAATACAAATCTAAAGGTACACACAGACCAAAAATGAAGGAATAGAAAAAGTTTGTTGTTGTTGTTGTTTTTTGCTGCAAATGGAAATGAAAAGAAAGCTGAGGCAGCTACACTTGTATCACACAGACAGACTTTAAAACACTAGGCTTCCAGGAAGTTGGCACAGTAGGAGAATCCTAAGCTTATCCCATCCCATGGATACACCTAAATAACACACACATTAGAGTAAATAACCCAGGAAAAAACTCAAAGACTAGTAGAACAGACTCTCCACAGCTGATCATGGAGAAAAAGCCACGCTGAAAATGGTAGGAAGGATGGAGATGTGGTCGGGAACCAAACTGACCTGCAAGACTGACCACAGGAGGAGAGACATTGCAAGCACACAGAAGGGAGAGGCACAGACCCCAGAGCAGGCACCGAGAACCCTCACTAGGAAGACAAATCCCCATAACATCTGATTTGAAAACCAGAGGGGCTTAACACCAGGCACTCTAAAAATCTGTGGGCCTAGCTCAGCTCTAGGAGAACAAGAAGGTGATAAGAAACTGAGTCCCCACCTTAAAGAGACATCATAATAACCCTGCTGACTATAGCATAGTAGCAGCAGTTTGAAAAAACTCCTGGGGTATATGAAAAGGAGATTTACTTACTAATCTCAGAACCCGTGCAGGAGGGACAGGGATCTTTAGATTTCTTCAAGAACAAAAGAGCTGGTGGGCACCATTTCTCTACCTTGTCCCCAAGTCTGCATACACAGACACCTGTAGGAACCAGAACAAATACTCTCCACCTAGCTTTGCTAACAGCACACCCCACCTCCCCCAGTTCTCCTGTGGACCCATGACACGCAACCAGCCCTTGGCAGGAATTTTCTAAAGCAGCTCAGATCTCCTGCAAGCAGATATGTGCAAATCTTGCTGACACTGTGTGCTCCACCCCTTCAGCATTCTCATGCTGATCCATCTAACCTGCCCTCGGCAGGAGCCTATCCAAAGCTGTGCCACAAGTGTGGCATTGTGTAAGCATCCCTGAGAGTAGCCAGCTCTACTCCAAAATGTCTCTTGAACTGGGGAGAGGGGAAGATAAACATACTAGGTGGACTGCAGCCCCAATCCACCAATGAAAGCTTCCCAGGGGCAACACATAGAAAGCAACTGCAGATAGGTGTGACTGTAGGTCTGTAAACATCCAGTCTGATCCAACTCAAGCACAAGGTAGCCCCAGACTGGCCCCTTAGTAACACAGAAAGCCATTGCAGATGACTGGACTGAAGACAAATGCAACTCAGACACAACAGTAGGGCACACACAACACATAGAGAAGATATGCCTGAAGTGCCAGGTTCTGGTGAAGAGAGGACATTGTACTACAGGGTACTATAGAACCTCTTCTTTATAAGGCCACTACTTTCAAGAGCAGGAGACATAGCTGACTTTAACACACAGAAACAGACACAGAGAATTAGATAACAATGAGGAGACAAAGTAATATGTGTCAAATGAAAGAACAGGACAAAATTATATCAAGAAAGCTAAACAAAGATGTCTAATATGCCTGATAGAGAATTTCAAGTAATGGTCATAAAGATACTCACTAGACTTGAGCCAAGAGTGGAGGACCTCAGGGAGCCCTTAACAAAGAGATAGAAAACATAAAAAATAACCAATCAGAGATGAACAACTCTTTAACTGAAATTAAAAATATACTAGAGGGAATAAGTAGTAGACTAGAGGAAGCAGAAGAATGGGTCAGAGAGCTGGAAGACAAAGTATTGGAAAACAATCAAGTTGAAAAAGAAGAATGAATTATTAAAAAAATGAAAATGGGGGACTTGGGAAAAGATGGTGGAGTAGAGGACCCTATTCCAACTGGTCCCCTGAATTGAGGTGGATATCCACCAGACCACTCTGAACACCCACAAAATCAACCTGAGATGTAAGAAGATATATCTGGATCTCTACAAACAGAATATTGCAGGCAGCTGGTTTCGAGGTATGAAGTGGGGAGCTGTGATTCCGCAGGCAGATAGCAGAAGATAAACAAAAGGGGGAGGGAGTCTTTGGGATCCTGCACTGTGGGTTCCCGAAAGCCTCCCACCCTGGGGACGGGGCACAGACTTGCAGACCGGTAGTGGTGGGGAAAGGACTTTAGGGCACCCCCCCCAGACTGAAACCTGGAGCAGCAGGGTCATGCTTGAGAACTGTGGGTGGCTGGTGGTATTAGAAGCACAAAGGGCCGAGATGTGCCCCGACCTGGAGGCGAGGACAGGGAATGAGGGGCGCACAGCCCAGGATGCTGCAGTTTTTGGTAGCATAGACAGAAACGGAGATAGTGTGGCCTGGAGAGCTCACTGAAGAACAGACTGTGCTCTCTCTGTTCTGTGGCAGAGGGTTGGAAACGGTCTCTTCTGCTCTGACTCTTGGAAGAGACATGGAAAGCCGCCAGGGAAAGCAGCCAGAAAACAAAAGCACCCCGAAACTGGTTTTCACTGAGCCCATCCCCCCCCACAGGGGGAGGGCAATTCTGCCCAAAGTAACAGTGTGGCAGAAGACAGGCTGGGAGAACAAGAGACCCACAACCCTAAGGTCCCTACAAAACAGGTGCATCTTGCTTGGGTTGTGGTCAATAATTTGGACTCTGTACATTCCCTCAACCACCCCTCAACAGAATGACTAGGAGGAGGAACCCCCAAAATAGGAAAGACTCAAAGACTGTGACTTCTGCCACAGATTTACAAATGGATACAGATATAACCAAGATTTCAGAAATGGACTTCAGGGTAAAAGTTATGAAGACAATAGCTAGAATGGAGAAATTGATTAATGGCAACATAGAGTCTCTAAGGGCAGAAATGAAAGCTGAACTGGCAGAACTTAAAAATGCTATCAGTGAGATCCAATCTAATCTAGATATTATAACAGCTAGAGTAAGTGGGGCAGAAGAACGAATTAGTGATCTAGAAGACCAATTGATAGAAAAGAAGAAAAAGAGGAGGCCTGGGAGAAACAACTCAAAATCCGTGAAAACAGAATCAGAGAAATAAGTGACTCCATGAAACGTTCCAATGTCAGAATTATTGGGATCCCTAAGGGGGTGGGGAGAGAGAGAAAGGACTAGAAGATATATTTGAGCAAATTGTAGCTGAGAACCTCCCTAATCTGGGGAATGAAACAAACATTCATGTCCTAGAGGCAGAGAGGACCCCTCCCAAGATCAAGGAAAACAGACCAACGACCAGCATGTAATAGTAAAACCCTCAAATCTTAGAACCAAGGAAACCATCTTAAGGGCAGTTAGGGGGAAGAGATTCCTTATGTACAGAGGGGGAACATCAGAATAACATCAGACCTATCCACAGAGACTTGGCAAGCCTGAAAGGGCTGGCAGCACATATTCAGGGTACTAAATGAGAAGAACATGCAGCCAAGAATACTTTATCCGGCAAGGCTATCATTTAGAATGGATGGAGTGATGCAGAGCTTCCAAGACTGGCAGAAACTAAAAGAATATGTGACCACTAAGCTGGCCCTGCAAGAAATATTAAGGGGGGGGTTCTATAAAAGGAGAAAGACCCCACGAGTGATATAGAACAGAAATTTACAGAGACAATCTATAGAAACAAGGACTTCACAGGCAACATGATGAAATAAATTCATATCTTTCAATAATCACTCTCAACATGAACAGCCTAAATGTTCCCATAAAATGGCACACAGTTGCAGATTGGATAAAAAAACAGGACCCATCCATATGCTGTCTACAGGAGACTAATTTTGAACCTAAAGATACATCCAGACTGAAACTGAAGGGATGGAGATCCATCTTTCATGCCAATGGACCTCCAAAGAAAACTGAGGTAGCAATTCCTATATCAGACAAATTAGATTTTAAGCTAAAGACTATACTTAGAGACACAGAAGAACAGTATATCATTCTTAAAGGGTCTATCTAATAAGAAGATCTAACAATTGTAAATACACCCCCAACATGGGAGCAGCCAACTACATAAGCCAACTGTTAACCAAAATAAAGAGTCGTATTGATAATAATACATTAATTGTAGGAGACCTCAATACTCAACTCTTAGCAATGGACAGATCATCTAAGCAGAATATCAACAAAGAAACAAGAACTTTGAATGACACACTGGACCAGATGGACCTCATAGATACATACAGAACATTCCACCCTAAAACAAGAGAATACTCATTCTTCCCGAACGCACATGGAACTTTCTCCAGAATAGACCACATGCTGGGTCACAAATCAGGTCTCAACCGATACCAAAAGACTGAGATTATGCCCTGCATATTCTCAGACCATATGCTTTCAAGCTGGAACTCAATCACAAGAAAAAATTTGGAAGAAATTCAAACACTTGGAAGCTACATACCACTCTGCTCAAGAATGTTTGGGTCAACCAGGAAATCAAAGAACTTAAACAATTCATGGAAACCAATGAGAAAGAAAACACATCAGTCCAAAACCTATGGGGTACTGCAAAGGCGGTCCTAAGGGGGAAATACATAGCCATCCAAGCCTCACTCAAAAAACTACAAAAATCCCGAATTCACCAACTAACTCTACACCTTAAAGTACTGGAGAAAAAACAAAAAACAATGCCTAAGCCATGCATTAGAAGAGAAATAATTAGGATCAGAGATCAATGAATTAGAAACCAGAAACACAGTAGATCAGATCAATGAAACTAGAAGCTGGTTCTTTGAAAGAATAAAACCAATAAACCACTGGCCAGACTTATCCAAAAGAAAAGAGCAAGGACCCAAATTAATAAAATTATGAATGAAAGGGGAGAGATCACGACTAACACCAAGGAAATAGAAACAATTATTAGAAATTATTATCAACAACTATATGCCAATAAATTGAGCAACCTGGAAGAAATGGATGCTTTCCTGGAAACCTATAAACTGTCAAGACTGAAACAGGAAGAAACTGACAACCTGAATAGGCCAATAACCAGTAACGAGATTGAAGCAGTGATCAAAAACCTCCCCAAAAAACAAGAGTCCAGGGCCTGATGGATTCCCTGGGGAAATCTACCAAAAATTCAAAGAAGAAATAATACCTATTCTACTGAAGCTGTTTCAAATCATAGAAACAGAAGGAAAGCTTCCAGACTCATTCTATGAGACCAGCATTACCTTAATCC
>NW_028017721.1:0-715 GCF_054177405.1 Leptonychotes weddellii
AAAATCGGAAGGGGAGATGAACCATGAGAGATGATGGACTCTGAAAAACAAACTGAGGGTTCTAGAGGGGAGGAGGGTGGGAGAATGGGTTAGCCTGGTGATGGGTATTAAAGAGGGCACATGCTGCATGGAGCACTGGGTGTTGTGCACAAACAATGAATCATGGAACACTATATCTAAAACTAATGATATAATATATGATGATTAACATAACAATAAAAAAAATTGAAAAAAAATTCTGGCTGCTCTGCCGGTGAGAAGCACAAGACACACAGGAAAAGAGGGTATTTCTCTTTCAGGCCTCGGACAGCTGGTCCAGACCTGTTCATGTTTTCCTCTTGTCTTCTGCCCCACTGTTATCCCTGCGTGCTATACGTGAGCAGGGGGCCTGCCTTCCAAGCAAGAGGCAGCCCCAGGCCCACAGCATCTGGAAAGAAAGTCAAAGGAGCTTTCTCTGAAATTAATCCAATGAAGAAGAGGAAGATGACAGCAGGAAGAAGGGAGCTCAAAAGTGTCATTAAGGAAAATATTGCAAAAGAAGGATAATCCCCTAGAAAACAGAATTTGTAACTTCTTTCCTTCTCCTCCCCCAAATCTTTCTACCCACTCTTTAAGCCCTATCGGTGGTCCTCAAACCAGTCAAACCCAAGCTGTAGGGCTGGCAGGGGAGACTTTGCCTTCCCTAGAGGCTGGAATGGGACTCCACAGCTACAGA
>NW_028017722.1:0-715 GCF_054177405.1 Leptonychotes weddellii
CAAAAACTAATGATGTATTGTATGGTGACTAACATAACATAATAAAATTTTAAAAAATGTTAGAAGAGTGAAATAATTTTTAAATGGCTATTCCAAATTTCTATTTCTTGTGTCAGTTTTGATAACTTTTACGTTTCCATATAATTTTTTTTATTTAAAACTGTCATGAAGTCCATACTTGGCCTAAAAAATTTATTAAAGTTATTCTGTTTTCTTTCTACCCACCAATAGCCTCCTTCTACTCCTCCTTCCACTGATACATCAATTATTAAGGCATTCATAGGTGTTTTTACTCCTGGGAGGGTCACATCACTTACTGAATTTTAGATTATTTGATGTATTTGAAACCTTTATTTTGTAGTTCAACCTGCTGGCTCTCATTGTGATAATGTTAGTGGTGTTTTCTTGCAACTTTTTATATCCTACAGAAAGAAAAGTCCTAATTTCATGTTTTTATTCCTCTTTCATTTCTGATGTGCACATTTTTCTTATGCTATTGCTTATCTAGGAAGGCTCTCTTCACTTTCTAAAAAGGCTTTATTGTCATGTAGATCTGGCTGTTCTTAAGAGTCACTCTTTTATTTCCCTCTTAAAAATACAGTATGTTTTAAAACAAATATACATTACAAAAGCATCTTGAATAGAGCAATAATATTTCTACACAGGATTTTCATTAACTGCTTATTACCTGTAACTTGTTCATTCATGGAGCATT
>NW_028017723.1:0-715 GCF_054177405.1 Leptonychotes weddellii
TTGCAGATTAGGCCACTGAGGCCTAGAGCAGGTAGGGGGCCTGCTAAGAGAACAGAGAAGGGGCTCCACGTCAGAACATGGCAAGTGTTTAAGACCTAGTCCGGCCCAGAAACCAGGTCTGCAGACCTGAGAACAGTGGTCCTTCTGCTAGATGTGTTCGTTTGACGAGCAGGGACTGAGCACCTGTCGTATGCTTCGTACTGTGTTACACGCTGATTGGCAGAGGGCACAGGACAGACCTGGCTCGGACTCCCAGAGTTCACCACCCAGAAATGTCAGGCTGGAAGGGCAGGGTGCTTGTGCCGTAATGGGGGAAACACAGGCAGCTGCTGGAGCCCAGAAGAGGCATGGGTCCCAGGGGCGTGAGGGACCCGGAAGGCTTCCTGGAGGAGGAGACTCTTGACCTGAAGCTTGAAGTAGGGGTGGGGAGATTAGCCAGGCTCAGGGAGGGGCAGAAGGGAACCTGAAAAGGATTTGAACCCAGGTCTGTCTTATTCTAGAATCAGTGCTTTTCTTTTTTTTTTTTTTTTTAAAGATTTTATTTATTTATTTATTAGAGAGCGAGCGAGAGAGAAACAGCATGAGAGAGGAGAGGGTCAGAGGGAGAAGCAGGCTCCCCGCTGAGCCGGGAGCCCGATGCGGGACTCGATCCCAGGACCCTGGGATCATGACCTGAGCCGAAGGCAGTCGCTTAACCAACTGAGCCACCCAGGCG
>NW_028017724.1:0-715 GCF_054177405.1 Leptonychotes weddellii
TCTATTTCATTTATTTTCACTCTGACCTTTGTTTCCTTCTTTGTACTAAGATTTACTTTGTTCATTTTTTTCCAGTTCTTTGAGGTATAAAGTCAGATTGTTTATTCGAGCTTTTCATTTTTGTTTTTTTTTTTTTAAGTGTACCTGTCTATCACTATGAATTTGCTGTAGAACTGCTTTTTCTGGATCTCATTAGTTTTGGAATGTTGTATCTCCATGTTTGTTTCAAGATTCTTTTTATTTCTCTTTTTATTTCTTCTTTGACTCATTGGTTGTTCAGTAACATGTTGTTTTGTCTCCATATATGTCAATGTCCAGTTTTTTTTTTGTAACTGACTTCTAGTTTCATACCATTGTGGTTGGAAATGATGCTTGACATGATCTCTATCTTCTTAAATTTATTAATAATTGTTTTGTGACCTAACATATAATCTAGAAAATATTCCATGTACACTTGAGAAGAATGTGTGTTCTGCTGATTCTGGAAGGAATGTTTTTTTTTTTTTTTATTTTAAATTTTTTTTTTTTAATTTTTTTTTTTATTCTTATGTTAATCCCCATACATTACATCATTAGTTCTAGATGAAGTGTTCCATGATTCATTGTTCGTGCACAACACCCAGTGCTCCATGCAGAACGTGCCCTCCTCAATACCCACCACCAGGCCAACCCATCCTCCCACCCCCCTCCCCTCTAGAACCCTCAGTTTGTTTTT
>NW_028017725.1:0-714 GCF_054177405.1 Leptonychotes weddellii
TTCATTCTTCTTTATATAGCTGTCCAATTTTCCCAGCACCATTTATTGAAGAGACTGTCTTTTTTCCATTGCATATTTTTTCCTGCTTTGTCGAAGATTATTTGACCATAGGGTTGAGGGTCCATATCTGGTCTCTCTTTTGTGTTCCATTGGTCTAAATATCTGTTTTTGTGCTGGTACGATGCTGTCTTGGTGATCACAGCTTTGTAATGTAGCTTGAAATCAGGCAACGTGATGACCGGAAATATATCTTTAAAACTTTATGATGGTATTTAAAAAAAAAAAACTTACCATGGATTTTGTTAGTAATACTTCTTTGACTTTTTCTAAGAGTCTTTGCAATTGAGAATGTGATAATCAGAGTGGTATAACCCATCATATCATTTTTTTCCACAATAACCACTGGTATAGTAAAGGCTAATGGTTAAAAATCCATGATTTCTTTGGAGTTTTATAGGGACTTGTGCTTTCTGGACTTTATTATGGCTCAAGATGAACAGTCCAACACAGTTTATCCAACGCTATGCAACCATAAATTGGTCACATATATAAAAATGAAATGGTATTTTTATCTATTTGTACACTTTTCCTTGCCTATAATAACCTCAGGAACTCTATTAAAAAAGGGGGAGTAAGGGTAAGACAAGATTTTCAGCTCTTGACCACAGTGTCAGTACTATAATGAGTACATTCTGTAAGAGTTTTAGGACTTAG
>NW_028017726.1:0-714 GCF_054177405.1 Leptonychotes weddellii
AGCAGGCTCCCCGCTGAGCCGGGAGCCCGATGTGGGACTCGATCCCAGGACTCTGGGATCATGACCTGAGCCGAAGGCAGACGCTTAACCATCTGAGCCACCCAGGTGCCCTAAAAAGTTTTTTTTTAAAGATTTTATTTATTTATTTGTCAGAGAGAGAGAACACAAACAGGGGGAGTGGCAGGCAGAGCAGGCAGAGGGAGAAGCAGGCTCCCCGCTGAGCAGGGAGCCCAACTCCATCCCAGGACCCCGGGATCATGACCCGAGCTGAAGGCAGACACCCAACTGACTGAGCCACCCAGGCGTCCTTAAAAAAGTTTTTTTTTTCACTCATTTAGGTAATCTCCATACCCAACATGGGGTAAATTCATGACCTCGAGATCAAGAGCAACATGCTCTTCTGACTGATCCAGCCAGGTGCCCCCATTTTATTGTGTTTTAAAATAAGAAGTACATTCTCAGAGTTCAAATTCAAAACTTACACAAGGGTATTGCAGTGACAAGATTCTCAGTCGCACAGTTTCCTTCCATGAAGGCAAACACTTCACAGCTCCTATTTAACAAGATTTTTTAAGAAACTGCTTTTAAAACTTCTCAAATGCTTAGAGGCTATTTAGAGACACTGACTGAACTCCACATTGGAGAAGAATCAATGTGGTTTCCAACCATTGTACGGGTTCAGAGCAAGTTGCAAAGTAATCAAGGCCCAAAGAC
>NW_028017727.1:0-714 GCF_054177405.1 Leptonychotes weddellii
AAGAGGCTGTCATATCATCTTACAGATGCTGCTACCAAAAACAAAGGTTCAGAACTCTGACCATTTTTTACAAAATCAAAAGATCAGAAGGTGGGAGTGGGAGGCAAGGAAGGATTTTAGATTCCGAGAAAGCCAGTTACCTGGTTTATTTATGTCTTGTGTTACTCTCACTGCCACCACCAGTAACAACAGGAGCATGTCACCGACACCACCACCATCACCATCGTTACCACCACCACAGGCACCATCAGGACCACCACCATCACCACCACCACCATCATCCTCACTACCATCACCATTAACAACATTATCACCACCATCACCATCATTGTCACCACCACCATCACCATCACCACCACCACCATCATCCTCACTATCATCACCATTAACAACAACATTATCATCACCACCATCACCACCACCATCATCATCCTCACTACCATCACCATTAACAACATTATCACCACCACCATCACCATCGTTACCACCACCACAGGCACCATCAGGACCACCACCATCACCACCACCACCATCATCCTCACTATCATCACCATTAACAACATTATCACCACCATCACCATCGTCACTGTCACCACCATCACCAATAACATTAGCACCACCACCATCACCATCATTGTCACCACCAACATCACCATCACCACCACCATCACCATCACCAACACCATCATCATCCTCACTATCATCACCATTAGC
>NW_028017728.1:0-714 GCF_054177405.1 Leptonychotes weddellii
AGAGAGAGACAGCGAGAGAGGGAACACAAGCAGGGGGCATGGGAGAGGGAGAAGCAGGCTTCCCGCTGAGCAAGGAGCCCGACATGGGGCTCGATCCCAGGACCCTGGGATCATGACCTGAGCCGAAGGCAGACGCTTAATGACTGAGCCACCCAGGTGCCCCTATTTATTTTTTTTAAAAGATTTTATTTATTTATTTGAGAGAGAGAGAATGAGAGAGCACATGAAAGGGGGGAGGGTCAGAGGGAGAAGCTGACTCCCCGCTGAGCAGGGAGCCCGATGCGGGACTCGATCCCGGGACTCCAGGATCACGACCTGAGCCGAAGGCAGTCGCTTAACCAACTGAGCCACCCAGGCGCCTGATATGATTGGCTTTTAATTACCATCTTGCTTTTTGTTTCTGTTTGTTCTATCTAATCTTTGTTCCCTATTTCCTGCCTTCTATCTTATTGAGTAGCTTCTATAATTCCATCTTATCTCACTTGCTGGCTTATTATCTGTAAGTGAGGCCTTTTAGTGGCTGTTTTAGGGTTAAAATAATACATTTTTAATTTATCTCTATTTTCAAAGGATATATCAATTCATGTCTGGTATTAAAACATACAATAGTATAATTTTATTTCTCTCCTCCCTATCTTTGTGCCATTTTTGTCACATATTGATCTCAACATATGTCCAAAAATACCCACCACTATTATTTTTGCTTTAAATCAT
>NW_028017729.1:0-714 GCF_054177405.1 Leptonychotes weddellii
TCCAAATAAAGCTTTGTGATACCAAATATTCCAATGATTCCACACTGTATTTAATGAACAATCTCATCAGGACAATATTCCAGTACATTGCTCAAAGAAACCATGCATGTGACTAACTCAAAACGGTTGCACTTATATTCACGAGTAACATTTAAAAGTATTATATAGGCCACACGCTCAGCACAGAGTCGCACTGTCACCCAGCTCCTTGGAACCTGGAACAGCGCTCGCGCTCCGCCCCGCCCCAGCCACGCCCCCTAGCCCCTCCAGAGCCCAGGGCCCCCTCCCCTCTGACCCCAACGACCTGCTAACGGATCCTCATCCCACCCCCCAACTCCCAGGTAACGGACCCACCTTCCGGTTCCAGCCCAGAGCTCATGAGCCGCTAGCCCAGGAGCCTGCCCGCCTCCTGCCTCCCTCGTCGCCCACCCTGAAAAGGCGCCGAGGACCCGTCGCCACCGACTTTGGCCCCGCAGCCCTCGCTTGCGCACCGCCTTCGCCTTGATGCCCGGGCTGCCAGCCATGGCCACCGCGCCGCTCTCACAAGTGCGCCAGAACTACCACCCCGACTGCGAGGTCGCCATCAACAGCCAGATCAACCTGGAGCTCTACGCCTCCTACGTGTACCTGTCCATGGCCTTCTACTTCGACCGCGACGACGTGGCCTTGAAGAACTTCGCCCAGTTCTTCCTGCGCCAGTCCCGCGAGGAGACC
>NW_028017730.1:0-714 GCF_054177405.1 Leptonychotes weddellii
GGTTTGATCCCTATCCAGCTGAATTCCTGAGAGGAGACGAAATCCAGGTCTCGTACTCCTCCGCCATCTTGCTCTGCCCCCTGCCATGCTAGAATTTCTGAGGTAGGTAACCTATCTTATTGACACTCACAGAGGTTCTTGTTGTAGATAGCGTTTCACAGATTTAAGTGTACCTCTTCTAGAAATTTTAGTGTACTGTTTAAGGGAAATTGATGTGCTCTGAGCAAGTAAGGTAGATTAACACATACCTTTTCTCCAGAAAACAAGATTAAGGATAAATTTAGGCTTGCAAAACCCAAAACAAAACAGCTTACTGTCTAAAGGTCTGCTGGATTCTGAAAAATATTTTACCAGCCTGTATATCTATTACAGAGGACATATCTACTCTTAAACTATTTCTTTTTCCAATACCAAACTGTGTTTGGCAAGTGATCTTCATCCACCTTTGCTAACCTTCAGGTCATTAGACTGAAACAAGTGATCATATTAAAGCTGCCCAAGAACCCAGTCCTCTGCCTCGCCTGCCCTTGTGGCCAGGAATTGCTGGCTTCACTTTATGGAGCAGCTTAGTTCTCCTTGGCGTTACTGGGCCACTGGGCAAGTATCTTGCATTCTGAGATTAACAGAAATGCTCAGATCTTACATTTCCATTTCTACATCTCCTGGGCTACAGAATTGTATTCCTTGCCCATTTTCTCATGGCCCATGTCTATA
>NW_028017731.1:0-11271 GCF_054177405.1 Leptonychotes weddellii
ACTGCTACTACTACCACACAGCTTAGAGTAGGGAAAAGAACTCGAGAATAACTAACTAGATGTGTAACTTCAAGCAGGTCAGACCATTTTGGTCTCCTAGATGGACTAGGGAGCATATAATTTCCTTTTTCATCCCCAAAAGTGTATGAATATCTATGAGAAAATGTTATTTGGTTAATGGTTGTGGGAGGAGGTATACTGGCATGAGAAAGAAATCATAATGTAAAGAGGATGTTCATTGCTAAAATTTAAATTCCAGTTAGTTATGTAGAATGCAAAAAGAACAAATATAGAATTAATGAGCTAGACATCAGTTATTAATGAGCATAAAATCAGAATGTCTTTCTTGCCTCAGACACTTTCTTGAACCATCCTTCAATGACTATGAATTGTTTTGTGTGCTTTATTGTGTTTATTACTTAAACCTTAAGTTATCTACCCTGACTTCTATGTTTAGGCTTTTCTAGCCAACTAGTTTTGCTTTACAAAAGGAAGCACTGCAGTGTATCAGGTGCTATTGGATTTTGAAGATAATATGGTGACAGTTTTCAAGTGAAGCACTAAATATCCTAAATCTCCAACAATGGGAAAAGAGCTCATTAAACTGTAACATATCCATTGGAAGAAATTCTATACAGCCTTTTGTAGTAACAATTACCAAATAGGCAGAAACGCATAGGAAAATACTCACTTCTGACATGTTATAAGTTCGTGTTAAGTATATACAAAAGTGGGGCATCTGGGTGGCTCAGACGTTAAGCATGACCTCCGTCTCAGGACATGATCCCAGGGTCCTGGGATCGAGCCCCGCATCAGGCTCCCTGCTTGGTGGGAAGCCTGCTTCTCCCTCTCCCACTCCCCCTGCTTGTGTTCCCTCTCTCGCTGTCTCTTTCTGTCAAATAAATAAAATCTTAAAAAAAAAAAAAAGTAAATACAAAAGTAAGCAGAATACAAAAGTCTACATATTATCATACAAAATTATACATACATAGAAAGGAATATGCCAAAATATTAAGAGTCATCATGGTGGATTTTGACTTTATGGTGAGTAGTATTTTTCCTTATTACTAATAAATTGGCATAATCTTATATATTGTCTTACTGATAAAAAATGAATGTTTAAAAAAAGGAAGAAAATGGAGTTATTTTAATATAAATAGTGAAAAAAATCCACTTTTAACATGTAGAAGACTCTGTTTTAGTCCCAATTTGATCGATTATTAAGCTGTTTGGCCTTAGAAAAGTCATCTTACCTCTCTGAGCCTGCTTGGACTCACATTGCCTCAATGACAAAATAAGCAGCTTAGAATAAAGCTTCTTCCTATGTTAACACTGCATGAAGATCATTTGGTATATTCTTATTACAGCCATATGCTAACATGGTTACCACATAGGTACTAATTAAATTAACCATATTGATGCTACCAACACAGGTTTAAATTAATTGCCGTTTTATATTTTTGGTGAATTACTAATGACAATTTAAAAGGTGAGTGACATAATATATAAAGGTACCCAGTATCCCAAGTGTAGCTAACTCACATTATCCTGGATTGAAGTAACTGCTTTTGAGTTACCTGCGGTTAAGACATATCAGAGACCTGGGTCATGGCTGCAATTACAGCTCCACGGGGGTCAATAAGATTTCATCTTTGGCCTTTCTAAAGTTACTCTGGTTGAAGTCACAAAGGGATCTACAAACTCCTGATTGCTATCTTCTACATGAGAAGATTTAGTAAATAGAAGATTAGTAAATAGAAGATTAGCAAATTAGAAAAAAAAATATTGCCCCCTCTGGAATGGCAAATTAGGAAATAGAGACCCTTTCTTGGAGTTGGAACAGCCTCACATATATTCATCTATTACCTGGCAATGGTGTATAATCTGGGTCACATCTCTATGTACCATCTGCTGACCTGCCTCATATACCCACCATGTTCCCCTCCTAACCCATACTGACAGCTCTCAGCTAGTAGCTTTCTCCTTTCACCAAATTACTCTCGAGTTAGGATTTTGTTTTAATTTCTTTAAACTGAATTTGAGCTCAATTCCAACAGTTTTATTGATGAGTATTTTATTGGTTTCCTTTGTATTATCAGGTTTTTTTTTTCACCCTGAAATTTCAGTTTCTCCTATTCTTTTATTAAAACATAATTTCATTACAGAAAAGTATAACTTGTTTAGTGTGTAGTCCTGTGAGCTATGGCAAATGTTTAGAGTTGTGTAACCACCACTGCAATCAAGTTATGTAACAACTCCTTCATTAACAAATATTCCCCTGTGTCCCTTTTCAGTCCACACCTCCCTCCACCTCACTCTTGGCAACCACTGGTCTGTTTTTGTTTTGTTTTTATCCCTATAGTTTTTTTTTCTTTGAAAAAATGTCATATAAATGGAATAATGCATTTTTGAACCATTTTTTAATATAGGGGAGTGCATTTGAAATATATTCATGTTGATGAATGTATGAATAGGTTATTTCATTTTTATTGATGGGTAGTATTTTATTGTATGGATGTACCGGAGTTTGTTTATATATTTCCCAGTTGTTATTTCCTGGCTTGGGGAATTATTAATAAAGCTGTTATCAGAATTTATATATGGGTTTGTGGGAACATAGCTTTTCATTTTAATTGCATTTCAGATAAGTAGGATTATGATTGCTGGGTCCTATGGTAAATTAATCTTTTAATCTTTTGCTGCATTATTTTGCATTTCTAATAGCAACATATGAGACTTACAGTTGTTCCACATCTTCCCTAGAGCTTGATATTGTCAAACTTTTCCTTTCATTTCTTTTGTAAATCATTCTTATACATGTGCAGTGGAATTTCATTTTATTTTTTTTGTATTTCCCTAATAAGTAATGATGTGAAACATCTTCCCATGTACTTATCTGCCATCCCTGTATCTTTTGTGAAATATCTGTTACTAATTTTTTGCCAGTATTTTGGTTATCTTCTTTTTTTGAATTTTGTGAGTGATTTTTGTATTTTGAATGTGAGTTTTTTTATCAGGTACATATTTTGCAAATATTTCCTCCTGTATCTTTTTTCATTTTTTGACAGTGTCTTTTAAAAAATGCAGTTGTCCTTAATTTTCATGAAGTCCAATTTATCTTTATTTTTTTTCCTTTAACAAGTCATGCCTCTGGCATCATACCTAAGAAATCTTGGTTGAATTTAAGGTCACAAAGATATTCTCCTATGTTTTTCTTCTAGATACACTGTATTTTACTTTTAAATTTTATTGCTGTGTAAATAGCATTTTTCCTTAAAATGTCAAGTATTTTTTTATCATATAAACATGTTAATAGAGAGAGAGACTTTATATCCTGAAAACTTGTTAAATACATTTATCAATTTTAATAACTCTTTTGTAGATTCTTTGAGATTTTCTATTTAAAGAATTGTGTTGTCTACAATTTTATTTCTTTTTCTCCAATCTGTATGCCTTTTGTATCTTTTTCATGCCTTATTGCACTGGCCTCTAGCAAGATTCTGAATAGAAATAGTGAGACTGGACATCCTTGTTTTCTTCCCAATCTCAGAGGAAAGCATTCAGTCTTTCATCATTAAGTAAAATGTTAGCAGTGGGGCTTTATAGATAGACTTTATCACATTAAGTAATGAATGGATATTAAATTTTTCCTAGGACTACAAGATGGAATTAAGCCAAGCACATTTTTTCAGACTTGATTATGCTTGACTATGCTATGGTCTGCTTGTCCTCTCTCTTCATTTTGGCCATCTTTAACATTTATAGCAATGAGTATAGCCAAACTACTAATACATTAATATTAGTCATCAAGAGAATAAAAATGAATATTATTTTCTTAGGCTTTAATTGTGTTAATTATCTTTAATAGAAGACTGTGCAGTATTCATGGAGGTGGATAGGACAAACTTATATTTATTAGATATCTGATATCCAAGAGGTTTTGTTTTGTTTTGTTTTTTACTCCATGTCTAAATTTCAATTTTAAAATATTGTTCTTCAGGGTGCCTGGGTGGCTCAGTCAGTTGAGCATCGGACTCTTGATTTTGGCTCAGGTCATGATCTCAGGGTCGTTAAGATTGAGTCCCGCATCAGGCTCCATGCTCAGCACAGAGCCTTCTTGTCCTTCTCCCTCTGCTCCTCCCCCCACTCATGTTCTCTCTCTCTCTCTCAAACAAATAAATAAATAAAATCTTTTTAAAAAAATAAAATATTGTTCTTCTTTCACTTAAGCACACATTTATATAATTCTAAGGACTCTTGGGGTATACATTTGATTGGTTTTTCACAATATTGCATAAACCACTTGTTTTTCAATTGTCCAGTTTTATTGTTAGATCTCTTATATGTCAATGGTTAGATTTCTATTAATTTTGGTTGTCTCTTGCTGGTCATCATGGGTCCTATCCCTTGCTAACATTTTGATTGGTGATTCATTTTATTTCCTAAATAGGTGTTGACCTTATCTTCTCTTTCCTATCATTTGATTTAGATATTTGCAATCTTTTGCATCGACAATGGCAGTAGCCTCTTAACAGCTATGACTCTTGATTCCCTCATGTCTGTCATTAATGTGATTCTATATATATGTCCTATATTTATTTTCAAAGTAAAACATTACTAAGTTTCAATGGCATGACAATTAGTGGCTGTTTAAATTACACAAAGAACAGGACACCCACCTTTTCCACTGGGTACCCATCGGTCATGTAGAACATGAAGGCCTCTCTGGCATTTACCTAGCACATTTTGATCCTGGCTTCCTGTGACTGATGCAAAATGCAGATGTAGAGTTCTGCTGTGCTTATAAATTAGCTAGCTGATCTTTAGTGCAAATCAAAATTGTTTTTATTAACCTTGACTATAATTGCTGTGAACTAGAAAATGTTTTCAATCCTGGAGAAATTAGCTCTTTCTTTCTGAATGTCTGAAATCATTCCTTTAATTAATCTTATTTGTATTTACAGATTTTATTTATTCCTACAATCATTTTAAATTTTAGCTATCCAATATTATAAAAAGAAAAATTTTTAAGAAGTTTGAGTAGAGATATTTGTGATACTTCATATGTTACTAATCATTATGATATATCAATTATCTTCTGTATTGTTTTTATATTTACATATGTAAGTATTCTACAAGCATTTATACTAAGTTTAATGCAAATTTTTGCTAGATAATTTTCTGTGACAAAGATTATATTATTAGGAACAAAGCTCCTTGAAGAATTTATCATGATGGGATATATAAAAATATGTTTTGTTATGTTTTCTTGTTGAATTAATTGTATTCCTTTAATGTAACAATTACACTGTGCACAATTCTCAACTCTTTGGTCATTTGCATATTCATCTTGTGCCCTGTCAAGTGTAACCCCTACAATGGCAGGCACTCTTTCCCCAGAGTGAGCACATTGTCTCAATTTCTTCTGACCCATACTTCCCCCTTCTTGGAGAGGATGAACACCAGAAACCCCAATGCCCATAGATTCACAAGCTCCATGTTTGTTCCTAACATCTCATAGCTTCTGTGTTTGCATCTGTATTGATGAAAGACTCAAAGAGAGAGAGAGGGACGTTTGAAAGAGGAAAGATTTCTCATTTTTAGATTCCTAGTTCCAATAACTACTTTGGAATTAAATTACAGGGAATGGGCCATAATATAAGTTTAGCCACCACAATGGCTCTCTAAGGACTCTATTCACTAATAATATATGCTCATTTGTGTGCATTTTCAAGCAGCTTGCTTAAAAGAGCCTCATGACCCACGACTTCTTAGGAAATTATAGGCCAGTAATAGCCTCACCTAAGGGGTTACTTGCTATGTAATGATTTTTGCAGCCATATTTGGGACATCACAAAAGAAGGGAAATGGGAAATGATTAGAGAAGAAGAGAGTAAAGTGGAATAAGGTGCAGCAAAATTGTGTAAATTAAATTTTCCACTGTAAAAAAAAACTTTTTTGGGGGAAGAAAGTTTAAAAGGACACTTATGGGGGGAGAATCAACTTATTTTTCCATGGTAATATACAAATGTGCAAAGTTGAAATGTACACTGCTTATGTTAAAAGCAACAAAAACAAGCAAAAAAGAAATTCATATGAAAGCAACAGAAATATGTGTTTAGTCTATAAAAGTCACATAAGAGTGTATCAGAATGTGTGTCTTCTCTGAATCTAATCTGATGGATACCTGAATTCAAATAGAAAATATTTACTTTTTTCCTTTTTTTTTTTCTTTGCCATTAGTTGCTTAATAGCTTCCAAGATTGATGTTTCTGGTTATTGGGTGCACAGTTCTAAACCCTAAAGCAACAAGCAGGTGATATTTCACTCTGCCAAAATCCAGAGCTAGGTATCAGTGTAAATAATTTCTAACTTTGGGAACACTAAGAGAACATTTCTCTCTTCTGCATACTAAAGGTGACTTTCATGGAAAACAGAGCTAAAAATTAAGGTTTTCCGGTCTTTTGGTATATTGAATCAGTGAAGGATGGGCAGGATTTAAGAGTGTTTTTCAAGTAAACACAAGAAAATGGGGAAAATAGGCAAGTGAGAGTAGGACAGAGAGAAAACAATGTATCATCAGAGAAATACCGCCTGGAGAGACACAGAAATGTCAGACAAATGTCTGAAGATGTGATGCTGGTTAGGCAATCTACTAATGTTGAAAGATGGAGTTAACAAATACATTGAGAACAAGTGATAGACAAAATTGCTTGTAATTATAATTAATGGTCAGGGTATTTACAATTTCATTCCAATGCTTAAAATTTTTCAATGGCTCCCCATGTCTCATTTGGTTAATAAATATTTTTTGAGTGCATATCATGTGCCAGGACTTGGTGCAGGTGTGAAGAAAACGGAAAGAACTGAGTGCCGTAATAGTTATAAGGGGAAACTCCTAGTGTAATGGTTTGAGAAGTATATTCATTTCCTATTGCTTCATAAGAATTACCACAATTTTAGTAGCTTAAAGCAACATATATTTATTATCTCTGTTTATATGGGGCAGGCATTTAGGCATAGGTTAATCGGTTTCTCTGCTCAGGATCTTATAAGACTGAAGTCAAGATGTTGGCCAGCTCTGTAATCTCATTTAGAGCTCAGGGCTTTTTGTTGTTGTTGCTTTTATTTTGTTTTTTGTTTTGTTTTGTTTTGTTTTGTTTTCCAAGCTTACTCAGATTGCTTATAGAATTTAGTTCCTTGTGGTTGTAGGACTGAGATCCCCTGTGGCTCCTTGCAAAGGAGTTCGTATGACCGCTTTCTTCCAGGCCAAGCAGAGGAAATTCTCTGACACTTCATCTTTTTGAAGGGCTCATCTGGATAAGTTAAGTCCAGTGGGCAGGATAGTATCCTCTTGGATTAACTCAAAGTCAACTGATTAGTAACCTAATCATTGAGTGGTATCCCATCATATTCATAGTTCTTACCCACACTGAAGGAATGAAAATTATACAGAGTATGGTTCATTGTGGATCATCTTTGGATTCTACATATCACAGTGAAGTTTCTCTAAGGAAGTGATATGCAACCTGAGACCTAGAAGTGGGTTAGAGTTCTACAGGCAGAATGACAGTATATTCGTCATAGCCTGAGGAACTACCATATGCACATTCTGGAGGTAAAATGACCACAGAGAATCTAAGAAGCTTAAAGAAGCTCAGCTTAGCTTTGGAAAATAAATCTACATATAATAATAGAGTTTACAAAACAGGGCATGATGTAGCACCATAATGCAGCTCCTGCCTCAGTTTTCACAACTTCCAAGCTTGAACTCTGTCCTTAAGCTACACTGAATTCCATTATTTTCTTTGATGCATTTATATTGAACTTCCTTTGGTTCTGCAAAGCACTATGCTCTCCCTTACAGTCATAGTTCTAATATGACTTCAAAGGAAGAGTAACTAACCTGAGATAAGAAGTATAAATAGGAATTATCCTGACTAAATGATGAACCTCCAAATAGAGGTAAACTTTCTTTTAGCACAGTGTAATGCCACGTAAAATCTATCACATATCACACTTATTGCAACTGTCCATTTTGTTTTTTCCTAGCAAATGTAAGATCAGTATTCTGTTGTAACTTTATTGCCTAGTTCAATTAAGCCAAGTAAAAGATGCAGACTGAGGATAGTGGTGGTGATGATGATGATGATGATGATAATGACAATGACAACAATGGTGGTAAAAGGAATGAGAGCAGGATGAAGAATAAACTTTTTAAAAAGGGATCAAATTATTTAGCATGACACACCATACAAATATTTGTTGACTCATTTTAGTTCTTTCAACAGTAATTTGGGTCAGGAGCAAAGCTCAGTCACAATATGCTGGTCATCAAAATCAGCTGTGTTTAATTCTGTCTATGTCCAGAGCTGAGGGAAGAGTTATATGCATGGATAAATTTTAAAGTTGGAAGTCAGTTATGTTTGGAATGTACTTAAATAAGCAAAATGTTTTTTTCCCTACTGATTTGCGTTTAACCACTATTGTGCATAGGTCTTTTATTAAAAGCAGCTGGAAAGGCTAGAATTCTACTGAAGCGACACAATGCTTATACTTTGAGGTTGTGAGTATAAGCACAACTAAGAACTTAGCATGGGCTCCCCTCCCAGCTCAATAGCTTTACTGCTGGCCTTGACAGTCAATGAATAGGATGTCAAGTTTCCATTTTTGGTAATGGGTTGGCAATATTACACTGATTAAGTTAATAAAAGAATACTTAAGAAAGTCTTCAAGTAGCAATTGCTCCCCTAGGAGCAATTATTACTTTTTTTTTTTCTTAAAGCTCTCAGAGTTAAAATAATTCTATCAGTCAAAATGTTTTGTGATTAGATTTAGAGGCTGTAAGAAAAGGGGGAAACTTACAACCAATCTCTGTCAACCAGTAAGCACTTGTTCTATGATCATGGCTAATGCAGTGTATTCAAAGCCGGGTATAAATGACATAATATGAAAAGAATACACTGAGAGTAATTTTTTTAAGTTCTAGACTTAGATGTTTTCCCAAACATTTCTTAATCAAAATTTACATGACCTAAGAGGTATACTTATTCATGTAACACTGACATATCAGTATCTATTTCAAGAAAGATGAGAAGTTGGATATTTAAAAATCTTTTTTTATATTTTCAATTGTATTCTTTCCTAGGGATGCCATAATAAATAATGACAACAGGGTGGCCTCAGAAATTTAATTCTCTCACACTTCTGGATGCTAGAAGTCCAAAATTTAGGTGTCTGTAGGTGTTTATGTGCCCTCCAAAATCTCTAGAGGAGAAACTTTTCTTGCTACTTTCAAATTTCTGTTGGCTTCAAGCCGACCTTGACATTCCTCGTCTTGTAGCTGCATCTTTCCAATCTCTATGTCTGCCATCATCGGGACTTATTTTCCTCTGTGCATCCTCATATAACTTTTTTATAGGGACACCAACTGTTGAATTTAGGGTCTTCCCTATCCACTATAACCTCATCTTAAATCATTAACATCTTCAAAGAATCTATGTTCCAAAATAAGGTCACATTCTGGGGTTCTAGGTAGACATGAATTTTGGAGGAGCATTATTTAACACCATACATCAATATTGAAATTGTCATTTTTCTTCATAGAGCCAGAGTAAATTTTAACTTTCTTTATATTTACCCATCATTTTAGTCTTTTGCTATTTTTTTTCTGTTTGTGATAAGTGGTATTTTTTTCAATTATATTTTATTAGTGTCTGTATTTAGCTTGCATATATTTAATATGTATCCATTTACCTTTAATTTGAAGTGATTTTTATTGTTATACAATAGCTATATTGTATACAATTATACTTGTAAACAATGTCAGATTTTCTTCTTTTTCAAAATTTTAGCTTTTAAAAAAATAATTTCATTGAAGTATAATTGACATATAAAAAGCTCTACTATTTAATGTATTCAACTCCATGAGTTTGGGAATAAATATCACCATCTTCAAGGCCATAGACATATCCATTACTTCTCAAAGTTTCCTCCTGCACCTTTATTATAATTATTTTTTTCTTTTGTGTGATAAGAACACTTAATACAAGATCTATACTCCTAGCAAAAAAAAAAAAAATTTAAGTATGCAGTACAATATTGTTAACTATAAACCCTATGTGGTATAGTAGATCTCCAGAACTTATTTAGCTTACATAACTGAAACTTTGTACTCTTTGCCTATCACCTCCCTATTTCCCCCTACCCCACCAATCTCTGACAACCAACGTTCTACTCTCTGCTTCTATGAGTTTACTATGTAGATTAGCATATAAATGAAATCATACAGTATTTTTCTTTCTCTATCTAACTTACTTCACTTAACATAATGTTCTGCAGGTCCATCTATGTTTTTTTTAAGTGGCAGTATTACCTTCTTTTTTAAGGCTGAATAATACTTTATTATATGCATATACTACATTGTATTTATCCATTCATCCATCAGTAGGTATTTAGGATGCTTCCATATCTTGGCTATTGTGAGTAATCCTGCAATGAACATGGGAGCACAGGTATCTCTCTAAAACACTGATTTCAATTCTTTTGGATAAATACCCAGAACTGGGATTGCTGCGCCATATGATAGTTGCTTGTTATAATGGGTGCAACAATTATATCCCCATCAATAGTGTACAAGATTCCTTTTTCTCCACATTCTCTCCAACACTTATCTTTTGTTTTTGTTTTTGTTTTTGTTTTTGTTTTAAAGATTTTATTTATTTGTTTGACAAAGAGACACACAGCAAGAGAGGGAACACAAGCAGGGGGAGTGGGAGAGGGAGAAGCAGGCTTCCCCCTGAGCAAGGAGCCTAATGTGGGGCTCAATCCCAGGACCCTGGGATCATGACCTGAGCCGATGGCAGACGCTTAACGAATGAGCCACCCAGGCGCCCCCTATCTTTTGTTTTTTAAAATGATAGCCATTCTAACAGGTATGAGACAATGCCTTCTTGTTTTTTTTCCCTTTTGTTTGCCTTTTATTTTTTTAATTTTGTTATGTTATGTTAATCACCATACATTACATCATTAGTTTTTGATGTAGTGCTCCATGATTCATTGTTTGTGTATAACACCCAGTGTTCCATTCAGTAAGTGCCCTCTTTAATACCCATCACCAGGCTAACCCAACCCCCACCCCCCTCCCCTCTAGAACCCTCACTTTGTTTCTCAAAATCAATGGTCTCTCATGGGTCGTCTCCCCCTCCAATTTCCCCCCTTTGTTTTTCCCTTCCTGCTATCTTCTTCTTCTTCTTCTTCTGTTTTTTTTTT
>NW_028017732.1:0-714 GCF_054177405.1 Leptonychotes weddellii
GAAATCACTCTGTGTGGAGGCATGTGCATTAGTATAGCATTCAGAGGACTTAACTCAAAAGAAAGGACCCACGATCCCACAGTCCACACCAAAGGGAACAGGAAGGCAGTGGAGAAACGGAATCTACAGCTAAACAGCAAATGTTAAATACTCTGCTTAGAGCCAAATACCTCTGACAAATATTTACAGAGACTGTGCAGGTCACTGAAAACTCCATCTCAATGCTTTCTGTCTGCATGTTCCTCAAAGCCCCTGTGTCTCCGGAGATATGAACTAATGCAACCAGCATATCTGGATACCTCATCTATTAGCTCTGCTCATATTTAAAAAGATTCCTAACATCCACTGTTGTTGCAAGTGTGGGGAAACAGGCACTCTGGTAAGAGCGCGAAGAGCTCAAAGCCTTTCTCCGGGGCGATATGACCCCTTTTGATCCAGCAAATTCCGGCACTGGGTGGTACAGCCTGAAGAAATCCCTGCACATGTGGACAGATTTCTTTTTTTTTTTTTTTTTTAAAGATTTTATTTATTTATTTGAGAGAGAGAGAGAGAGAGAATGAGAGAGAGAGAGCATGAGGGGGGGAGGGTCAGAGGGAGAAGCAGACTCCCTGCCGAGCAGGGAGCCTGATGTGGGACTCGATCCTGGGACTCCAGGATCATGACCTGAGCCGAAGGCAGTCACTTAACCAACCGAGCCACCCAGGCGCCCCGTGT
>NW_028017733.1:0-714 GCF_054177405.1 Leptonychotes weddellii
GTGTCATTACTCAGGCCATCTATTCATGGAAGTAAAGTTATTAGTGGGAGATGTTTACTTCAGGCAAGACTTTTCAACTTAAAGATAAGTCCATAATGAAGAAATAGTACAGAATTCAGGAAGAGATAGGCAGCTATCTGTAGATACCCAGCAAAAAATTGTAGAAGCATATTTGTTCAGATAATTTGCAACTTAAAAAACATTTAAAATGATAAATTTGTTAGAATCTTTATCTGTCATGAACAAATTATAAGCTTTGTCAATATTTTATTCACCCAAATATCTCTGTTTAGGAATTTTCAGTCAATAAGACATTTTCAAGTCGACCTTTGACTCCCTTCCTTATCTGTAAATGCTGCAATGAAAGATGCTTTCTTAAACAAAAATGATGCTTATAAACAAGCTGACCATTCCTGTGGATCAGAAACTGAAAAGAAATAAACAGCTATAAACTAAGGTTAACATTATGCCCAACTGAAATTAAGGACTGGAAACATGTAGAAGTGTCGCAGAGATCAATTACTGTGGAAGACAAAAATATTGCTACTAGCGGGGTGCATGGGTGGCTCAGTCAGTTAAGCATCCAACCCTTGATTTCAGCTTAGGTCATGATCTCAGGGGCGTGAGATCCAGCCCTGTGTCAGCTCCACACTGAGTGTGGAGCCTGCTGAAGATTCTCTCTCCCTTTCCCTCTGCCCCTTCCTGCCACTTGCT
>NW_028017734.1:0-714 GCF_054177405.1 Leptonychotes weddellii
CAGTTCCTTATCTAATACCACAAACAGTACGTCCATTTCAGCCAGTTTTGAGCAGTTACAAAGTGCGGTGAGTAAGCTTAGCTTTCAGCCCAAATCTGCTTATGAGTTATTGGTGACTTGGTTTGAAGCATTGCTTAATAAAAGGTATGAAGACACTAATACTGCTGTAGCCATTAATAGTGAGGTTGAGAGTAACTTAGAGGGTAATTTATACAGTAATTCAGAGAGCAACTCAGACAGCAGTTTAGTTGGAAAGCTGGATGGCAATCTTGATGAAAAAGGTAAGCCGTTGAGTGAAGAGCAAATTGCTGAGAGAAAAGCAGCTCAGGCGCTACGTCAACAGCAGCTAGAGATAGGCCGTCATTATATACCTGAAGCCATTGCCATAGTGTTAACGCAACTGGACAATAGTGATCGAGAAGCGTTGGTGCAACGTCTGCTTAGTTCAGGGCTTAGTTTGGATAAGCAAGGCTTTAATAAATCTAGCACCTTGACCAGTGTTAACAATCAGCTTAATCAGGTGGCTAACTTCGAACGTATTACGGGCAAAGTATCGCTGCAAATTGAAGTGGATCATTTATTAGGTGAGCATCCTCGTATCCATCAGCAGACGATGAACTTTGCTGTTGACGAGTTTTTAAACCGTCTGCACCATCATCATACCAAGGTCATACCTGCTTATAAGCGTTATCTGGCACTACGCTCAACTATTCT
>NW_028017735.1:0-714 GCF_054177405.1 Leptonychotes weddellii
GCTGCGCATGCGCCAGCTTGGGGCAGAGTAGCCAGTGATGTGGAACAGGACAAGCGTGGGGAGAGTTCTCCTGAATGCAGGGCTTGAGGTTCCTTGACTGCCTGCCTGTGTGGGTCCTGACGGCCGGGAGGGGGGTACCATCTCATAAAAGATACCTGGGAACTCTTCCTGAGAGAGAACCACGGGGCCCTTCGGGCACCGGGCCCAATAAGGACTGACTGGCATCGGTCTGTCGCGGCTGCCTCAGGGTGGCTTTAAGTGTGTGCGCCCCTCCATGCTGGAGACTGTGTGGTGATTGGCGCTGGGCTTGCCTCTCTTGGGCCTGTGGGGTCCCAGCTACCCAAGGCCTGGTGATGAAGGTGAGCTGCCCATGTCTGGGCCGTGAAGGTCATGGGAGCCAACGACCTAGAACTGGGCAGAGGTCAGGAGACACTGGGACACAGGAGCAGGATCTTGGGGAAACCAGGCACCTGTATAATCCCAAACCCTAAGCTACAGAAATGTGCATATTTCTCCTGAAGGCGGAGAGAGAGCACACTGCCCTGCCTTGCCAAGGTGGGGCCGGTGGGTTGGCTGTTGTAACCTCCAATCAGAGACACTCGGTGCCCTGGCTGTTGGAGAAGCGGGGGACCCTATAGGTGGCAAGTCCAAAGGGGACAGATTGTCACCAAGGTGCATCTACCACCTCAGGGTGAATGTGCAAGTGGTTGGGTC
>NW_028017736.1:0-714 GCF_054177405.1 Leptonychotes weddellii
CTCAGAGTGGTCTGGTAGATATCCAGCTCAATTCCGGGGACCAGTTGAAATAGGGTCCCCTACTCCTCCGCCATCTTTCTTCCCTCCGTCCTGTTTCTTTATTTTCCTTCATATGCCATTTCTAATCCATCAGCAAGTCCTGATTGGTCTACTTTAAAAATATATATGAATCTAATCCCAGTTCTTACCACTTCTCCCTCCAGCACCCTAGTCCGAGGCACCACGGTCTCCCTGCTCCAGATTCATAACTCCCACAGAGTGAACCGTTCATATGTAAGTCAGTATACTTCCAACTGAATCCACAGCTTTCTGTCACACATAGAACAAAATTCAAACAACTTGATATGGTTTACAACCCCTACATGATCTGGCCCCTGCCCACTGCAGTGATCTCATCCCCTGCCATCTTTCTCCTTTGCTTATTCCCATCTGTCTTCAGTGGCCTTCTGGCTGACCTCTGCATACACCAAGATCATTTTTGGCCCAGGCATTTGTGCTTTTTAGTCCCTCCCACCGGAACACTCTTTTAAAAGGGCTTTAAAGAGCTTGTTCTTATAGGTATTCTTAAAGTCTTTTCTCCAGTGTCCACACTAACAAGTATAAACACCACCACCACCACCATCACCAGGAATAAAACATACCTAGGACTTAAACCTAGTTTTCATGATGTCCCCAAATAAGTAAACAAATAAATAGAATCTCCAAAATTAAAAA
>NW_028017737.1:0-714 GCF_054177405.1 Leptonychotes weddellii
TCATGGAACACTTCATCTAAAACTAATGATGTAATGTATGGGGATTAACATAAGAATAAAAATAAAAAAAAAAAGAAAAAAAAAGAAAAAATATTTTTCTACCTTTAGATCAGATATTTTTTAATGATGTGTCTTCATTCTGAAATTTTCAATCTGCTGTTGAACCCATTCAGTGTACTTTTTATTTCTAGCATTGTAAGTTTTAATTCTACAATTTCCATTCAGTTCTTTTTATGGATCTCTATTTCCAGTTTAGTTTTCTCTCTTTTCACTCTGAAGACCATATTTCTTTAATTCTTTGAAATATTTTCCTTTAGCTATTTGAATATATTTATAATATTTTCTTTGTTTACTAAAGCCAAAATCTGGGCCATCTCAGTGTTGGTCTCTGTCGACTACATTTTTTATTGTAGAAGCTCTTGTTTCTGTTTTCATCCGCTTAAGAGATGATTTTTTAATCTAGTTACCAGTTCAGATACTGGTTTTTATCACCTTGAACTTAGATTAACTTAGTTAAACTTACAAGTTTATATAAGTTCAAGGGGATAAACCAGTCCTCTAAGTTGGAACCCGTGTAAGAAAGAGTTAATTAAGCAGGCATAAGTTTCTTAAACCTTGTACATTACCAAGGAGCATCTGTTTTTTGACTGACCTTTGGCTGGTTCCTAGACTGCTGTTGGAATGTTCTGATAAGAATTTTTTACATGTTTGTTG
>NW_028017738.1:0-714 GCF_054177405.1 Leptonychotes weddellii
CACCTGGACTTTTCACAGGAGACATGGTGCTAATGGCCAGAGCTAGAGAGACCAGTTCTGGCTTGTTCTTGAAGTCACTTCTGTTTGCACCACAGAGAAAATCAGAGGTGAGAGACTTGCCAGGCGGGCAGGAAATAGACCAGGGCTGCTCAACTCTTGGTTGTTTAAAAGGTGCTCCTACTCATGTTTGGGATAGCTTTTCATATTTCCCTTGCCCATAGGCTGTCCCTTTAAGTGGGCAGGACATCTGGGGAGAGCCGCCGGGCAGTAGGTGGCTGGGTGGTAGGTGGCTGGAGCGCTGGAGCGGGGGACTGGTTTTTGGAAGGATTAAAGGAAAGGCTGCTGATTTAACCGCATCTCTGATTATTCTAAGCTGCTTGCAGAAATCCGTCACTGCGTCACTGCATCTGTGAGATGTAAGAGAGAGAAGCTTAAGCATGTCCTGTTGGTGCTGACCGCCACTCCTGGTTGACTTTTCTAGGACCGCAGGCCGTGTTCTTGATATTCAGGATCCTCCAGACTGGACCCCCTCTCTGTTCTCCCCTAGTTGCCTAGAGGCTCCTCCTGCTGGCTGTGTCTTCATGACGTGTCGTCTCCAACTTCTGAGCCGTGGCTCTAGCATTGCTCTGGCTTGGAGCATCGCTCACCTGTGCCAGCAATCTTTTTTTTTTTTTAAGATTTTGTTTCTTGGGGCGCCTGGGTGGCTCAGTCGTT
>NW_028017739.1:0-714 GCF_054177405.1 Leptonychotes weddellii
GTAAACCAGTGGAGATGAAGAGTGGTAGTCATTTGGTATCGTGATTAAAGTGACCTCATTGAACTCAGGCTGAAGGACGCTGAGTTGGTTCGGAGACATGAGGGATAACTTAGGGGGTAAACTGGAGCGTGTGGGGCTCTAGAAATAAACTCACTTGGGCTTCTGCCCTGCCCACCCATTAATCCTGTGACTTGAACCAGGGGCACAACCTCCCAGAAATCCAGCTCTCTTGTACACAGGTCTACGGATCCCTGCTTCTTGGGAATCCTGCGAAGACGGGTGACTCACGGGTGGACGGCACCTGCCCTGACAACTTTGATTCAAGGACGCCCATAATACATATGGGCATCCTGCCTCCAACAGGGCCAATGACAGACTGGAAAGGAATTTGTGGTTCCCATTCGTGTGGGGAGGGGAGGAGAGGCGGGAAGAGAGAGATTAATTGGAAGAGAGAAATGCTCATCTCCCAGGAAGGAGGATTAGTGATCTGCCCCCCGGCTGTCCTTCAAGGCCGATGCCCCCCAGATCTGCTGAACTAGAGCAAACAGCCCCAGACTGAGAGTGACAAGAGCATTCTGCAGCCGACATCCCCGGGGGAAAGGGATGTTCAACAGTTTCTGTTACATCTTCCCCTCCATCCCTTCCTTGCCACAGGGACATTCGGGAAAAATGACAGACAAAAGGAAAACACAGGAGAGCCAACACTGGGTTGTT
>NW_028017740.1:0-714 GCF_054177405.1 Leptonychotes weddellii
TTTTTTTTTTAAAGATTTTATTTATTTATTTGAGAGAGAGAGAATGAGAGACAGAGAGCAGGAGAGGGAGGAGGGTCAGAGGGAGAAGCAGACTCCCCGCTGAGCAGGGAGCCCGATGCGGGACTCGATCCCAGGACTCCAGGATCATGACCTGAGCCGAAGGCAGTCGCTTAACCAACTGAGCCACCCAGGCGCCCTCAGCCAATTACTTATTAAATCAATTTCTTTAAATGCGGCAAAACTATCGTAATTGACATAAAGGAATGTGTAGATTCATTGGGTCCCAAACTCATAGTGACTTCAGGAAACCAGTCTATCCAGGTTCTCAACCTTGGGTTCATATTAGAATGCAAAGGAGGGTATAAAAATGATCAATCCCAGGTTCCCACTCCCATACCAAGTGAACCACTCTGTAGATTGAACCTGGAGATCCTTACATTTTAAAACTGACTCTCAAAGGGTAGGCAAGGGAGCCAGCAGCATCACCTAAGAACTTAGAAATACAAATTCTCGGTTTCACTCCCAACTATGTGATTCCTAAACTCTGGAGCTGGTGCCTAGCTATCTGATTTAACAAGCCCTTCCAGGGATTCTCTTGCACACTAAAGCTAGTGAACAACTGTTTAAAAGTTCCCCCAGCTGATTCTAACGAGAACCCCTGTAATTAACCAATGCTTTCACATTTTTTTCAAATCCCAAATATTTATTTAGAAG
>NW_028017741.1:0-714 GCF_054177405.1 Leptonychotes weddellii
TAAGGAGAAAGTTCTCGTGATTTTTTTATTGCTTCATTACTGTTTTTGTGCTTATGTTGACCTTTTTCATTTCTCATCATCTTCCATAGTTCACTTTTCATAATATTTATTGAAAAAAAAATGAATGAAGAAAAGAAAGAATCCATATTATGGGTGTGCAATCAACTCTCCACCACATTCTCCAAGCAAGTTTTTGCAATCTATTTTCATTGCTCCTTAAGTGTAGCAAACTATCATTTTCAATGATCTTAAATTACTAAAATCTGTCCTGTCTGAGGGTAGGTTTGGAATCAGAAAAGATCCAGGTTCTATGCTTTACTAAGATTTGATAGGATATGCCATTTAACTATAGAGAGCCTTTATCCCTACTTTATCATACAGATTATAATACACGTATTATATGGTTCTTAGAATGTAACAAGAATTTCTCTCTCTTTCTGTGTGTGTGTGAGTATGTGTGTGTGACTTTCTTTACCTAATCATACATATAGTAGACACTCAAAATGTTGGTGCCCTTTCTTTTGATCAGAGATATTAGTTATTGTACATTAACACATCCTTTCTTGGAACTCTTTCCTTCCTTGACATTTGCAGTATTATATGATATGATTACTATTTTTAACTAGTGTGTGGCTAGTATTCTATTTGTTGACTAACTATTGATTATGTCTTCTCTATTCTCTTCATTTTCTTCTATTTTTCTCCTGCCTCCTA